>NW_028318090.1:842500-1142500 GCF_062004578.1 Staurois parvus | reverse complement strand
ACATCAGTGGTTCATATAGTGAACTCGGTGTAGAGCTATTCACCCTGAGGTCATCACAGAGGACAAGGGGGCACTCTTTACGTCTGGAGGAAAAGAAATGTAATCTCCAAACACGGAAAGGTTTCTTCACAGTAAGAGCTGTGAAAATGTGGAATAGACTCCCTCAAGAGTTGGTTCTGGCCAGTTCAGTGGATTGCTTCAAAAAAGACCTGGATTCTTTCCTAGATACACAGAATATAACTGGATACTAACATTTATAGGTAAAGTTGATCCAGGGAATTTACGATTGCCTCTCGGTGGATCAGGAAAGATTTTTTTTTCCCTGTAGGAGCAAATTGGATCATGCTTTGCTGAGTTTTTTTGCCTTCCTCTGGATCAACTGTGGGTATAGGATTATAACTTTTTTTTTTTTTTTTAATGGTTGAACTGGATGGACTTGTCTTTTTTCAGCCAGACTAACTATGTAACTATGTAATTTTTACGGTCAATATCCAGTACAATTTTAGGCAGAATTCAGATGTTTCCTTTCAGATTGCACTATTTTTTAAATGTATTGCCCAGTAGTGAAAAAAACATTAAAAAGGACCTTTGCTCTTTTACTTAAAGAGGAGCTCCAGTCATATTTGTGTTTATTAAAAGTCAGCTGCTACAAAAACTGTGGCTGCTGACTGATAATAGACACTTACCTGTCCCAGGACCCAGCGATGTGCTCACCCAAGCTGTTCTTTCCACCAGTCTTCTGTCCCATGCACCAGCATCTCAGCTGTGGGAACCCGGCTGTGACGGCATGCGGCTTCACAGCTGCACATGTGCAAGCCATGCTGCACTTTATTATGAATGGTCGTGCAGTTCTGGAACTTGTGACGTGTCCCAGAAGACTGGGGGGAGGAGAACTTCTGCTCGGATTGCCTAGGCCTGTTACAACCTGGTACACTCCCCCCCCCCTAAAAAAAAGTGCCAGAGGAGGGGGGAAGTGGGCCTTAAACCCGAATTTCTTCTTTTGGGTGGAACTCCGATTTAACCAGCTCAGCTCTTTGGATGAACTACATATGTCGAAAGAGTGAACCTTTATTCGCAAGTGCATGGCTTGGATGTAATACAGAGTAAAAAGGCGGGCTCAGCAGTGCTCAGCAGTGCTCAGACAGAGCATAGACTCCTGTATCCTTTCCGAAGTCTCCTGTATCCTGTCTGCTTTCTCCTGTACCCTGTCCGCAGACTCCTGTATCTTGTCCGCAGACTCCTGTATCCTGTCCACAGTCTCCTTTATCCTGTCCGCAATCTCCTGTATCCTGTCCGCATACTCCTGTATCCTGTCCGCAATCTCCTGTATCCTGTCCATAGACTCCTGTATCCTTTCCGAAGTCTCCTGTATCCTGTCTGCTTTCTCCTGTATCCTGTCCGCAATCTCCTGTATCCTGTCCGCAGTCTCCTGTATCCTGTCCGCAGACTCCTGTATCCTGTCCACAGTGTCCTGTATCCTGTCTGTAGTTTCCTGTATCCTGTCCGCATACTCCTGTATCCTGTCTGCAGTTTCTTGTATCCTGTCTGCAGACTCCTGTATCCTGTCTGCAGTTTCCTATATCCTGTCCGCAGACTCCTGTATCCTGTCTACAGTTTCTTGTATCCTGTCTGCAGTTTCCTGTATCCTGTCCGCAGTCTCCTGTATCCTGTCTGCAGTTTCCTGTATCCTGTCCGCAGTTTCCTGTATCCTGTCCGCAGTTTCCTGTATCCTGTCCGCAGTTTCCTGTATCCTGTCCGCATACTCCTGTATCCTGTCCGCAGTCTCCTGTATCCTGTCCGCAGTCTCCTGTATCCTGTCCGCAGTTTCCTGTATCCTGTCCGCAGTCTCCTGTATCCTGTCCGCAGACTCCTGTATCCTATCTGCAGACTCCTGTATCCTGAATGATGGCAGTCACTGGTAAAGGACGTTAAGCCGCTGAAAAGCCTCTTTGTCCTTAATTTGGCCGGCCATGTTCTCGTTGCAATGTGGACATTCACCTAGGACCTCTCAGACCGCCAAGCAACGTTGCCTTGGCTTTTCAGCGGCTTAACTTCCTTTACCAGTGAGTGCCGTCATTCACAGACCCTGCTTTAAAGGTGACCCCAGATGGTCATACACTTCAAGGACCCCTGAGCATCCTTTCAGATGTGATCAGAAGGTGTAGGAACCTGACCTGACCTGGGAGCAGATGACCTGATTGATACCTGATGAGACAGGCTATATCTCAAATGCGTGTATTTACGCACTTCTGGTGAGTGCGCAATATATTTAAATTGGATTTATCATCTGCCACCCCGGACCAGATTTCCATGCACGAGTATTGTGATCATACTAGATCCTCACGTGGGCTGTTTTATTTGGGACATTTATTCACCACGCTCACCATTTGGTGACATCATTTTTTGCACTTAATTTTGCACTTAATTTTGCACTTTGTGTTTTATGTGATTCAATACGCATTATTTTGCACATTATGTCTTAGCGCTGCACCTTTATATTGAAATACCCTTTGGAAGGTTTTATTTGGTTGCCTTTTTGGTGTGCTAGCAGCTGTTTTCTTTGTAGGTAGCGCTCGCTTATTTTTCTTTTATCCTATCTCCTGTACTAGTTTCTGACCAACTCCTGAGGCAGAGCCTAAAGAAGAAGGAGTGGTGTTTACAGATTAAGGGGTGGATCTTAAAAAGGAAGAGGTGGGATAAATTTAAATAGGGGGGCACCCGATTTTAGTCTTGCCTAGGGCATCACAAAACCATAATACACCACTTGATTAAGAGCTGGCATGATGGTGTGGACAAATGATAAGACTGACCATTATTCTGTATGATCCAGGGTGAGACAGACCTGCAAAATGCCTACAAGCCATTATCTGTTAATGCTCAACTCCATACCCCTCCCCCCACTCCTTGCACCCTTTCTCCTCACAATCCTCCAGGATCATACATTAAACACTTCCAGCTTATCTAATTTAAACCCTGACAATCACATCGCATTATGAGTGGGATCCATATCACAACATGAACTCCATTCTATGCTGCACTGAAGACCACCCTCTATATCAGGATCTCCAAACTATGGTCCAAGAGCCACATCTAACCCACTACAAGATTATATCTGGCCCAAAACAACTCTGATGTGTTGGGGGACTTCTGGTATAAAGTGTGTGGGGGGGGGGTTGTGGCTCTGATGTGATAGAGCAGCTTCTGATGTGAAGGAGGGAGCTCTGATGTGAAGGGGGTTTCAGATGTAAAAGGAGGGGATTCTGAGGCAATGGGAGGCTTCTGATTTGAAAGTGATATTTGATGTGAAAGAGGGACTCTGATGGAAGGTGGACTCTGATGTAATGAGGGAGCTTCTGATGTGAAAGGTGGACTCCAATGTGACGTGGGGGCTTCTGATGTGAAAAGGGGGGACAGATTTTTTTTGCTCGATGACTATTTGTAAACTATATAATATGGGTGTCATACTGAAAAGATACCCTTCTTTATGTCATCCTGTGAGCCCAGGCTGCTTGATGACACATCCCCATGGAACATGTCCAAGCCAGACTGATCTCAAAGGAAGTGGCTTGGGTGTTATTCAGCCCGGAAGAGAAGCTGCAGCAACACGTCACAGTGGAGAGTCTTCAGGAGGAAGTACCAGGTAGAAAATGAGTATTGCAGCAAAAACTGCGCTTCTTATACTTACATATATTGACTAAATTAATTTGTATCTATTTATTAAAATTGGAGATGGTCTTTAAAGGTATAACTACTCTTTAAGGAAATGTTTCACTTAATTAATTTACTGGAGATGGGCTTTATAGGTATAACTACTCTTTAAAGAAGTGTTTCACTTAATTACTTTATAGAATTAAAGGATAAATGTACTACAACCAGCAGGATGAGCATTTCCATGCTGTCACTCGCTATAAGTAAGAGAAAAAATTGTATATTGTGTGTATTTATATTTCTAAGACTTGCCAGATTGGCTAGTACAGGCAAGACCTCTTATGTAGCAAGTGATCACAGTTGTGAAAATTTTATGAGAAGAACACTCACACTTATGAAGAATGTCAGATTCTCCTCCAGAACTTCTGGATGATTATTCTACCCCAGCAAAACAGATGATCCCAAGTTCATATTCCTACTGGAATTCTAAGCTATGGGCGTAGAATATGATCTGTGAGTGGTTTCAATTATGTGTGTTATTGGAGCGTGAAAAATAAGCGACTGTTACAATACTGAATCTCATTGCCCTTGTCTTCCAAGATTGTGACATTCCTGGTTTTGCATAATTTTTTTTTCTGAGTTGTAATGTATGCAGCAAGTGTCACTAGATGTCATTGAGGCCCTTTCAGTTTTCAAGGCTCAGTTTATTTGCACCTGGAAATCTTCTCCTTGAAAGTTATGGACATGAATATACACTGAAGAACTGGAAGGATTGTAATATTTGCCATTAATTCGAGATTGTTTGTTTTGTCTTTTGTGGGGTTTTTTTTCCATTCCTGCACTTCATTTCTCTTCATTTCTTGGATTTCACTGTTTTACAGTGTACAAAAGTTAATTCTGAATAATTATACTTTGTATTCAATATGCCATTCTAGCAGCAGAAATGGACGCAGTTAAGATTAGAAAAGGCCCTCATAAAAAGAAACACTTTGCTTCTTCTTTGGTGCCTATCACTGTTTCTTATATTTGCATACATCTTGTCATGGTACCACATGGGCAAATGTCTATAGTAGGAGCTCCAAAGGGCACAAATAGGCATCTATTTCTAAAAACATTTCTGGATAAAATTCACAAGCGTTCGCCCAATCCACATGAATTATGACCGTATTTTGCTTAAGACCTCATTCCATGGGCTTACTTATACATACAACTGTGCAAAGGGTCATCTTCAGCCCCCTGGGATGCACAGATGTTCTATGCAGGGGCATGCAGGCAGCCTGTTGAAATCAATCACAATGTTTTCAGCTGCATAGACCTTCATGGACCTCCATGTGCATCCCAAAATGTATATCCATGCAGCTCTGATACACAGGTAAGGACATGGACAGGCTGTGATCTGATCTGAACATTGGATCCACACAGATGTACATGTGTGCATGTGGAGATCCGTGCAGGTCCATGCAGCTGGAAACCTGTCATTGCTATCAACAGGCTGTCTGCACGTCCCTGCATGGAACACCTGTGGCTCCCTGGTGGCTAAAGATGACCCTTTACATGGGCGTACAGACTGGTACATTCATGTTAATGAGGCCTAATACATTAATTTCCTATAATATAGGAAATAGTTATCTTGGGAGAAATACTGCATTATGGCCACTAAAAGGAACTGGTGATCATAGGAAATAAATATATTATTAAAAATATGGTCAGAATGTGTGATGGCTGGGTGAATGCCTGTGACATTAGTCCTGCAAATCTTCTAAAATAGACCTCATTTTGTTCCAAAAATCCTACTGTACCTCTGTTCACTGCTACATCTCACCATTCACTGTCCATTCACTTGCTGTGCCCCCATGTGTATTATCAGCATGACTGGTTTAATAGTGTGTGTTATCAGATTATAGAGACCCAAATGGCAAAGTCCATAATTTAAAATGTATGTTTGGCTAAAAAAAACAACAAAACATATTCAGTACATTTCTCTAATAACTGCACATTTCCCTATGCTTTAAAAAGTTACCATTACAGAAAATCCCTGTTGATCCTGCTAGAAATCCTGTGAGCTCCTAACTTCTGATGGGGAGCTGACAGTGCTGCCTCTTCTGCTCTGAAATCCCAAGTTTAAAAAGCATGAATATAAAAAGGAACCATGGAATGACATTTCAATTATAGGAAAGCAAGCACTTGACCCAGCCTGTAGGAGCTACTGAAATTTTTTGTGATAGATATCCTTTAACCCTAAGGGAACCTTCACTTACATGTCATGGCAACATAAGAATACGGGGGAGGTTTACTAAAACTGGAGCACTCGGAATCTGGTGCAGCTGTTCATGATAACCAATGAGCTTCTAACTTCAGCTTGTTCAATTTAGGTTTGACAATAATACTTAAAAGCTGATTGGTTTCTATGCAGAGCTGCACCAGATTTTTCATGCTCCAATTTTAGTAAATGACACCTTTAGTGTAAGGAGCGTTGCAATGCCATTCATTGTGATCACCATTCAAATACACAGACATTGCATGGACAACAGAGGGCAATGCACACCACAAGGCACATAAAATGCTTTCTGGTGTACCACAAGAAATCACAGTAGTCTGATTTGGACTTAAACCCTAAGCAGACCTTCACTCTCTTCAATAATCGCCCCCTCCACCTTCCCCATCCCTACTGTTCAACCAGACATTTACACTTTTTTTATTTAAATACCTTTTTTGTAGGACCTGGCCCTGCACTTATTGCGCATGCACTGCGGTGTGTCATCAGGGGGGCAGCTGCATACACTAGAAAGAGACAGCCTACTCCCTAATAATGTAAGAAGAGAAGTTGGCAAAGCAGGATCCAGCCTGCAGCAGTGGAGTGGTGGATTACACAAGACAATATTGGATTCACTGGGTGTGAGGACAACCCAGTGGTCAAAATAAAAGAAATTATGGGGGGAGTTAAGTTCTACTTTAACCTAATGCATAATTCTGTAAACTCCAACACAGAAATAGATATGTGTAAACACACGCATCCTACTAACAATCTTTGTTTTTTAGCCTTACTTCCAATTTCTTGATATAAGATATTCTTGTTCCTTCTTTAGTGTGTACCTACCTCTATCTAAAGCACCTAGTGTTTCTCCTCTGCTATCTGCATGAGCCAATTCTGACAGTCTATGAAGACACCAGACAATCCTTGATGAAAGCCCCCTCCTCTCCTCCATCACACAGCAGGTGATTGACAGCTTCAGTTGTGCATGTTTCCCTGTGAAAGAGTGTGTGTGTGTGTGTGTGTGTGTGTGTGTGTGTGTGTTGGGGGGGTTTCCATTCCCTCAACTCAGGTCTCAGATTACACTTAGCTCTCTGCTCTATGCTGTGCAGTGTGTGACATCAGGTCTCTACCCCCTGCCTTCTGAAGCTCAGAAATGCTATGTAAATTCTGTACTTTGAATAGCTGTAGAGGAGAGAGGGCTGCAGATAAACTGGTAAGGTTTATGTAGGAGGATTTGTTTAATCTCTTTGTATTACGAGAGGCTATTTACTTCGGGAGCTATATATTGTATAAGTGTTTACAATCGCTTTTAATATGACTGCACAGTTCAAAAGGGACCAGAGTTAAACCTAGTGCACTCAGTAATCAGCCCTCAATGAAAGACCTAATCAGACATGCTCTCTTACTTATATTCCAATACAAGGCTGCATAGGGCGACTCATGCTGAGGGGTAGGATTGTCATTCAGCTATGATAGCACAGAAAATGTGAATGGACTGGCAGGAAACAGCATTTTGATTGAGAAAAATATATTTTTAAGCATTTTCAAGCAAAAATCAGTCTTAAAACTTATGTATCACCGACGCCCGCAAGGGCCACTGTATCTGTGCCCAGGGTTCCTTCCACAATAATAACAATGCAGCCAAACACACAATTGCAGTCACTCTTGAGGCTCATTAACCAGTCTAGGGGTATGCTTTATTTGATGCTTTATTGAAATGTTGAACTTGGACAGACAGAGGGTGACTGTAGGATACTCCAGAAGCTCCTAGCTAAAAACTGAGGACACTAATCTTCCTCTTAGAACTGAGAACACGATTCCTTGCTTGCAGTAAATATTGGACTGAGCTTTTAAAGAACCCTATAGCACAGTAGCTAAATGGTTAGCATTTCTGCCTGGCAGCCGTTGGTTCAATCCCCAACCACAGCGATACCTTCCTGGAGTTTACAAGCTCTCCCTGTGCCTGCGTGGGTTTCCTGCCACACTCCAAAAGCATGCCGGTAGGTTAATTGGCTCCTGTCTGACTCTAGTATATGTATGAATGTGAGTTAGGGACCTTAGATTTTGCGCTCCTTGAGAGTTAAGGACTGATGTGAATGTATAATATGCAAAGTGCTGCATAAATTGATGGTGCTATATAAGTACCTGTAATAAACAATATTCCCTTTAGGTAGAACTGACATAGGCTGCTTCTATTGCAAGAGGTAAAGTAGCAGCACACAGTTTCAAAGATCTCTCACACACGTCTCTACTCACTAAAAGTCCTTGAATAAATGGTGGCCTCCTTCCAATATCTTCCAGCCTCCTTCCAATATTTTACGGACTCCTTTTCAAGTTATACCAGACCAGATCTCCAAGGAAAACAATCTCCTTGGTCAGCTTCCACAAAGTAACTGTAAAATAGTTCCCGCAGGGCTGGGACATTGATGAGCAGCAGAAAGCAGAAAAACAGGCTGGCTGCCCAGGAGGGCAGCATGCTCTCCAGGCTGGACTTCCCCCTCCAGGAAAAAATGTGATTGCTCTAAGTCTCAGGCTATTTATACTCTTTTTCTAGCAGCCACTGATGTATGTTTTCATCAAGATTGGCTAAGATGGTATAAATATTCATGCTGCACATTGCCATCACTCACACCTATGTTTCAGAACCTGCTAAAGAGTTCTAACAAGACAGGAAAAGAGCAAACAAACAAACAACCTGTGAGACATAGAACAAACTTAACCAATCACATGCTGCTGCACTGACTACAGTGAGCCAGAACTAAATTTACCTAACACAGGAATCTCGGCCACACTAATTACAGTGAGGCAAACTACATTTACCTAACAAACACAGCTGCACTGAAAACAGTGAGCCAGAACTAAATCTATCTTATCCTAGCACCTATCTAGGAGGCCGCAACACATACTGTAGCATGTAAATTTTTAGGCTTCAAATTGGCATTAAAGAAACACTTAACCCTATCCATAACCTTAACCTAACTGCTAACCTAATGTGTAACACAACATAACCATCGCTAAATTACTCCTGATCACTGCACCAAAATGGTTTTGATTCTAATTAGATGTTCCCAGGTTAGCCCCAAACATGTTCAGTCTTTTCTAGTACATTCCAACTCTACTTTACCCACCTGTTTTCTTCAAAGGTCAGAGTTGTACAATCCCAATTATAAGGCTAAAATAAAACTGCTAGCTAAAGTTATGACACCCCATAAGGAGACCATACTCATTTAGGGCAGCTGAAGACCCATTATGTGTAAAATTCATGCAAAGCAAAGAGAGAAAATGCCAAGCAGCTCAACCATTTTGAACTAGCATAGAGGTGCACATGGGGGGAGGGCCTTTATTCACTTAAAGCATAAAGTGCCAGAACACCACGGATCTTAAGAAAATGTCCAAAAATGTTTTAAAGTGGTCACTTTGCAGCAGCACCACTTGTTTAACGAGCAATGGGAAATGAGCCTGAGTCCACACCTTTCCAATCAGCCACTAAATGTGCTCGATCAGGTAAAAAAGCAATTTGTAATCTGCATGAAAGGCACATTCTATAATCATACAGATACATTTTGTGTGAGTTTACCTTTATACTCAGCATACATAATATTTTTGACTAGTTTGGCTTTTAATGTTTGACATGTGACAGGATGGATTTACATCCTTTTGGTAGGTTTATGGCATCACTATGACATGCGGTCAAGGGACAGCCCTTCTTTTGCTGTTTTGATTGGTGAATGTTGCTTTAAAAGTCACTGTATTGCACCTTGCTCTTATTGCATGCCCAGTGAAAAGGCCCTGATTGGTCATCACAATTTACTGCTGTGATGTGATCACTTTATTACTTTTTTGAATGTTATTCCTAAGCTCCGTGGTGTGTTGGTGATATATGCTTTGACTTGTGTTGGCATTGCTTCCCAGCGGTAGCTACTACAGCATCCGCTTGCTCTAAGCCTTTCCAGGAACATGGGTAATGGGAATATTCCACTCAGTTCACTATAATGGTGTACAAAATATATGTTTAAAGATTCATAAAAGAGCATCAAACCATTGCCAGAGTGCTCACTGGAAAGCCAACATTTTACATACCAATAAATATACCCAGCTCAAAGAGATTATGCTCAGACTGTTACCAGATAATAGAGATAGTCAATGTTTGCTAGAGCTCTTTAGAAAGGCTGGGGTCGTTTGAAGGTTTTCAAGTTCTAAATAAGGTCATCTTCTTGGGATCTATAGGAGCTTCAGCAATTCCCGTCAAGCATGTAATATAGAGATGTCTATGTAGCTTAAGGGTACAATGATAGATGATGATGATATAGCACTCAGATGTCACAAAAGCTGCCCATTGTTCCCATGCAAATTAACTAGGCAAATAGAAAACCAATAAAATTTGGCCTTGAAATCCAAAAAGAAGGGCACTCACCCATGCATCAAATAAAGTTCATTGATATTATGACAGCAGAAAAAGAAAGACTGACAATGCACCGATTATCCATGTAAGGTCTTTGGGAAAACACAAACAGCCTGACAATTATGTCAGAATTGTAGTGCAAGTGGCAGGGCAAGTCCACACCTCTGAATAATGTTTGGGTGGTTTTCAGCCAAGTAGACAAAAGAAGAATAGACACCAATTCAGACAGATAAAGAAGACACACATGCATGACCTTGGAGAAGCCAAGTGTAGTAAAATTGCTAATTTAACCAGTAAATTGATTTCATAATAGTGAGACAATTGATGGCAGATGTTACTGAGGCAACTGATAGACATGAGTTTCTGCCCTAGGGTACAGATCACAAGGCACTCCACCAGTTTTTTTTTGGTGGATTGATTAAACTTGACCATTATTGATCAACCGAGAAATGTATAACAATAAAATATGTTCTATTCCAGATATGTCAACATTAACATGTTGGGAACTGTTTACTAAACTGAGAAAAGTAAAAATTGTGCTTTAGGGCTTGTGTGGATGAATATGTTTAGGGTGCTTGCAGCTAACATTTGAGATGTGTTTGAAATGCTTTTGAGTTTTATCAGAGCTTTGAGTTGCTTGTCTTTTTTTTACCCATTTCAAATTAAAGAAGCAAGGAAGTACTTCTGCCACAAGTGCCTGTGTACACAAAATCCCTAAACTTTATAGAAATTCACAAGGCAGTGTGATGGGGCCCCATAGAAAACTCTGGGAGGGGCATATTGTATCACCCTGTATTTTCTGAATGCCTCTGCTGCCAGCCTAAATTGTTCTGTAGCCAGCCAAGTCTGGGACTTCTGTGCTTCAGGGCCCTATAATTGTTCCATTGTCTGTTATGGCTATAGCTATACTTTGTAAAAGGTGACTTCTTTACCTTCTTGTGTATGTTTATCTACACCCACTGGTCATTTTATTAGGTACACCAGTTCTATAGCTTGGTAACACAAATTGCTAATCAGCCAATCACATGGCAGTAACGCAATGCATTTAGGCATGTATATCTGGTTAAAACGACTTGCTGAATTGCAAACTGAGAATCAGAATGGGGAAGAAAGGGTATTTACGTGACTTTAAACGTGGTATGGTTGTTGTTGCCAGATGGGCCGGTCTGAGTATTTCAAAAACTGCTGATCTACTATGATTTTCACACACAACCATTTCTAGGGTTTACAGAGAATGGTCCAAAAAAGTTAAAATATCCAGTGAGCTGCAGTGGTGTGGCTGAAAATGCCTTGTTGATGTCAGAAGTCAGAAGAGAATAGGCAGACAGTTCGAGATGATAGAAAGGCAACAGTAACTCATGTCAATATGGACCAAAATATCTGAGGAATGTTTCCAACACCTTGTTGAATCTGTACCATGAAGAATTAAAGCAGTTCTGAAAAGGGGGTCCAACCCAGTACTAGCAAGGTGTACCTAATAAAATGACCGGTGAGTGTATGTCTGATGTTTAATATTTATTTCTCTTGGAAAGAAATATGGAAATGTCATCTATAACGTTTAAATCTAATGTTTAATGTTTCTTTCTTTTGGAGAATAATTATGGAGATGTTATCTATACCAGTGGTCCCCAACTGTGCCGGCACCAGGGACCGGCCTTGCGGAAGACAACCCCTCAACGGATTGGGGGATTGTTGGTGTTGGGGGTGCAGCCTGTCACCTGGGTGGAGCTTCAGCCTGTCACCTGTAGTCAGCTCAGTATGAAGGCCCCCAGGACATGGTGGTCTCTCTCTCCTATAGACTGTAGAGGTGTACAGGGCTCGCCAGTGCTCTCCCCTTCTCCTTCTTCTCCCCCTTCTCCTCATCTCATTTTCTTTCCTTCCCATGTGTCCCCATGTGACCACAGAGAGGGAAAGGATTAGTTGTTCTGGGAGAAAGGGAGTGTGCGCCCTCTGGTGGTTGGAGGGTGGCAGTATAGGTTGTGCTGTTTTGCTTGCCTGAGGCCTACCCCCCCTGCTGTGCAGCCCAGCCCCCATCAGGCCACAGGCTGACACAGGCCCATGGCCCGGTGGTTGCGGACCTCTTATCTATACCATCTATACAGACTAACTATCATGTGTAATTGTTGAAACATGATAGGTTGCTATCATCAGATGTTCCACTTAAATCCCAATCCCAGCATCACACCTACGCTGATGCTACATCCCCTTTGGCACTTACATTTTTACAAAAATTGAATCATACATGTTTATATTCAGATGTCTTCCATGTTTTCATAGGATGTCTTTTTACTTCCTCTTCTATTGTCAGTGGTGGGCAGTAATCAGGAAGACAGACCTACAGGCCTTTTTCTGATTCTTTTGTTTTCATGAAAAAAATCAGTATTTTATGCTAAGAAATTTGTTAGAACCCTCAAACATTTTATATTTTTTAAAGCAGAGGCCCTAGAGAATAAAATGGTGGGTTTTGCATTTTTTTGTTAGGTCACAAAGTATTTGCGCAACAATTTTTCAAACACAATTACACTTTTAGGGAAAAATACACATTTTTTATTTTTAATGCAAAAAAAAAAACATAACCCAATTGTTTGTAAAATATAAAAGATGATGTCACGCCAAGTAAATAGTTAACAAACCTGTCATGCTTTAAAATTGTGAACGCTCGTGAAACGGCAACAAATGATGTCAATCTTACTATCCATAGACAAAGCTTTAAAAACCTTTACAGGTTACCACTTCAAATTTACAGTGGAGGTCTAGTGCTAGAATTACTGCCTATGATCTGGCATTCACAGTGATACCTCATATGTAACAATAGCTGTTTGCGTGTGTGCGTGTGTGCATGCGTGCGTGCGGAACCGACATGTGTGTTCGCCTTTGCAAGCGAGCATGTGGGGACAGGGGTATTTACATTTTTTTCATTATTAATTTATTTTATTCTTTTAATTTTCATGCTGATGCTTAATTTTTTTTATCACTTTTATTGATGTCACAAGGAATGTAAACATCTTTGTAACAACAATAGGCACGTAACAGGTATTCTTTATAGAGGGATCTCCTCTGCACTTAAAAGCATGCAAAACACCAAGATCTGTGTTTTTTGATGCTTTCATTTTTTTTTAAATGGCGCCGTTTAGTTACGAGTAAACCAGAAGTGATGTCAGGTCATCTTTACCTGCCTACTGTAGCAGACAGCCGATCAACTCCAATCCCGGGTTTGTTCGGCTGTCCAGCCAGGCGGCGGACACTCTGGTTGGTCGCTCAGGTCTCCCATGAGAGCTGCGTAGGGCAGAAAGGGGAGAGAGGAATCCCCTCCTGCTGCTTGTAAAAGGAATCGAGTGGCTAGTTAGCCGCTCTGATTGCTTTTACAAGAGAGCCAACTGCCGGCTCTAAAAAACATCATCCCGGTATAACTGCTTGAGGTAAGATATACATCATTCCAATGTCAGCCCTGGATGTGCAACACACTGGCCCAAGGAGTACGTCATTGACAACCTGGGCTCACAAGAAGTGGTTAGATGACACTGAAGTGAAGTGGAGACCAGGATCAGAGGAAGGCAGCATGGGAGAGTTTTTTAAAACACATGTGTGGCGTGCAAGAGTTGGGCTTTAATGCTCTCTATAGAGACTATACAGTATATATTTGCATTTTAGGGTTCTGTAACCTATAATCTACACATTTTCTACACAACAGAAAATGTAGTTACACAGGCATATTGATTTTGTATGTTTATGAGTTTTTCTATGGAATATACACTTCAGTTCAGCCTTCGTCAAATTAAAATATGATTTCCTCTAATGTTATTAGGGTCTTTTCATCCATATGCATATTTAATGCAGAAATAAAACTGCATAAAGCACACAGATCTATAATAAAAAGAGACTTAAAAACCCTTATTTGTAAAAATCCTCAGTAAGTAATGCACAAAAGTTTATTGTATAGCAAATGTGTGCATCTTTGTGCAGATAAGAAGTTCATGCATGAGCCAGAGCACAAAATCCCATATATTGGTATTTGAAGTGGAGAATCCAGTGATAAATATCTGTACATACAAAGCATATTTGTCTATGACAACATAGTGTATGGTTTCTTTGACATGCTGTCTAGCTTGTCACATACACATCTCATTGCTTGGCAAACTGGTCTCATTAGTTTTTTATTTCACTTAATTTTTCATTAAAATGTTGACATGTGCATTCCTTAGCTCAATTTATAGGAACAGAAGGCACAAAAGCAGCATTATTTGGATGTTTAACACACAAAGCAAGTAAAGATCCCACGGCTAATATGTAAGGTAAAGTCTACAGGCTTGGAAAAATCTGTATGCAAATGGATAGAAAACTGGCTAAAAGATCGTATTTAGAGAGTAGTGGTTAATGATTCATACTCTGAATGGTCTATGGTTGTCAGTGGTGTACCCTGAGGTTCAGTGTTGGGACCCTTACTTTTTAATATATTTATATACGATATAGGGTCTGGGATTAAAAATCCCATTTCAGTCTTTTCAGATGACACCAAGCTGTGCAGTGGAATAATGTCCTTACAGGATGTCTCCAATTTACAAGCCGACCTCAATGCACTGTTTAATTGGGCAACAATGTGACAAATGAGGTTTAATGTTGATAAATGTAAGGTTATGCACTCGAAGGCTAAGAATATGCATGAATCATACATACTAGGGGGGTACAACTGGGGGAATCAATGGTGGAGAAGGATCTGGGAGTTCTGGTAGATCACAAGCTTAATAATGGCATGCAATGCCAAGCTGCAGTTTCTAAAGCGAGCAAAATCCTCTCTTGTTTTAAAAGAGGTATAGACTCCAGAGAGAGAGAGATCATATTACCCCGGTACAAATCATTAGTAAGACCTCACCTGGAATATGCAGTTCAGTTTTGGGCACCAATTCACAAAAAGAACATTGGGGAACTGGAGAAAGTACAGAGAAGGGCAACCAAACTGATAAGAGACATGGAGGAGCTCAGCTATGAGGAAAGATTAGAGGAACTGAATTTATTCTCTCTTGAGAAGAGGAGATTAAGGAGGGATATAATCAACATGTATACATACATCAGTGGTTCAGATAGTGAACTCGGTGTAGAGTTATTCACCCTGGGGTCATCACAGAGTACAAGGGGGCACAATTTACACTTGGAGGGAAAGAAATGTAATCTCCAAACACGGAAAGGTTTTTTCACAGTAAGAGCTGTGAAAATGTGGAATAGACTCCCTCAAAAGTTGGTTCTGGATCAACTATAGTTGATCAAGGGAATATCCGATTGCCTCTCGGGGGATCAGGAGCAAATTGGATTTGCTGGGGTTTTTTTGCCTTCCTCTGGATCAACTGTGGGTATAGGATTATAACTTTTTTTTTTAAATGGTTGAACTGGATGGATTTTTGTCTTTTTTCAGCTAAACTATGTAACTATGTAACTATGTGTAACGATATGTCTTAAAGCCAAGCTCCAGCCAAAAGCAACAAGCTAAACATGAGAAACCCAGTAAAAATGTACATAAAAAACAAACCCGGCTGTTACTGCATTCTTCAAACTTTACTCCTAGGATTTCCCCTGCATGCCACTTCCTCTGTGCCTAGGTCATCCTGGACCCTCCCCTAGCTTGTGACTGAACAGTGAACAGATAAGCAGCGCCGTTATGAGCTTATCACTTTGTCATACAATTGGCTAGAATTAGGGACCTTTTAGGCACTTACACACAAAATATTATAAAAGTATAAATTTATTAATACAACATAATACAACTAATACAACAAAATACAACACACAATTAAACATATGAATAAAAACACCATATAAAATCAGCTGCTGAACAACCACAATGCTATATATACATAGACCATCCTTATATCTACAGGAAACAACAACATATAAGTAGATGAAACCCCAACAAGTTTCAATTTTTCTGAAAATCTCCATCAGGGAGACAAGATGGTTAACAAATTGTGCATAGAAAACTTTCTTTACAGTAAGATATAGCTGAATGTCACTGTGTATCAAAGGAGAGCACTGTCCCAAGGGAGTGTTTAGCCAAGGGAGCACAAAGAGGCGCTATGGGTCCCCACTGGACTGTTCACTAGATGGGGTTCTAGAGGGCCCAACAAGTCTAATCTCCAGCATAGAAGTATATATGGGTTTCATCCATGTGAAGAAAAGATGTTATCTCTAAAAGGTATCTCTGAGAAAGGGGAACAGTAAAGATTACAAGATAAGTGATTTCCTAGCTTAGTAGATTTTGTCCATTATAGATCCAAAACTAAAAAGGCTTGTTCACTCTGTTTGTATCCACCATCTATAGTGTTCCTACACGCAGATGATGTGGCACCCAGCATGATTAGAATTATAGACTACTCATCTCTCTGTTGCTCTGCTCTCTCTTCCTATCAGAATGTTTGTTGCCAGCATATGAAGTGATTGGCTCTTTGTACTACTTCTTCCTCGCACAATCACGCCCTACTATACAGGGACTGATACCAGGTAAATTCAGGTACTTACACGGTTTGCTTTTAAAATAAATATATTATACCATGTATTAATGATTACATAGCTGCATTAACCTGTGTATTGTATATCTACCTACAGTAGAGTGCAGCTTTAAACATCAGTGTAAGATCAGTAGATAGTAAAGTGATCGCAATGTGTGCAAACATCCAACCACACATGCAGGCTCACAATGCAAACTCAGTGGTTGATTATGGTAAGGGCAGGACAAACAGCGGTCTGGATCCCCATACTTCTGGAGGGCCAATGGGGATGTCAAAAAATGCCTGCACTTCCTAGCTATAAATGATCCTAAGAGAGTCTAAGATCCAATTTAAAATTCAAACACTAAGTTCCAAATCCTGCAGAAATGTTTTACCAGCCAACCTGTCATGTACTTTGGTTGGATGCCGAGCTGACAAGAGGGCTGCCCTTGAGGCTCTGGTCTAAGCACCACCTGAATGTGGTGACAGAGGTATAAGGCTCAAAGAAGCATGGGTGCTGATAGCTTGGTAGCAGGTGACTGCCAGGAACAGAGACGTAGTCACTGTGAGCCAGGGTCATACACGATAGGGCAGAAGGAAGTGTGGTCAGGTAGCAGGTGAAGGTCAGCACCAGAGAAGCAGGCAGAGAGT
Source organism: Staurois parvus (assembly GCF_062004578.1). Lineage (NCBI taxonomy): Eukaryota > Metazoa > Chordata > Amphibia > Anura > Ranidae > Staurois > Staurois parvus. Next base: position 1,125,069 of record NW_028318090.1, on the reverse strand, counting down.
AGTCAGAGATGAGCCAAGGTAGGTATCCAGAATCCATAGAACGAAACCGGGAACAAACCGGGTCAGCAATGGGAGGTCAGTCAGCAAGAGCAGAAGCACAGAAACACAGGTCACAGGGAAGCTGAAGAACATCCAGTGATCAGCACCCATTAGGGCCTCCTTTAAATAGGCATCTTGGTGGGACTGGGCGTGCATGTACGTGTGCCAATGTGCATGGACATGCGTTCTGATACATTGCACAGATGTGCTCACATGTCAGTGCATGTTGGATTCTGGCCCAAGCTCATCTGTATGCTGGAACATGTGCACGAGCATTAACTGCACAAGAAGGAGCATGAACATTAGCTTGAGAGAATGAGTATCAGCTGTATTGGTTTTCTAACACAACCATGTCAGAGGCACTACACATTTTTTGGCACCAAATAAACTGGCAGTAATGCTATAATTTGAAAACCATCCAGGGTCTATGATACAAATAATCTGCAATCGTACCGGTTAATCCATGCTCTTGTTTGTATGCTTTAGTAAACCAGTAGACTGCACAGGGATAAGGAAACATGAAATCTGTGCAAAATTAGTTTTCCAAAAACGTACTGCATGAGTCTATATATATCTGGCTATCTGCATAAACATGTATACCTTTGTTTGTGAAGTCAACATTGTATACCAATCTAAGTATGAAACTAGTTGATGTGTGTCTTTACAGTGATCTATAAACAATGATCAATCTTCCTAACTACTAGGGTTACCTGTCTGGCCTTGGTCTGATAGATGCTTATAGAACAGACATCTGTAGACATAAGGAGAGCCTAAACTAAAGTATTTCTTTATTTTTTTATAGATCCTTTTTTTTTCACGTAAACTTGTGTAATGACTCAAGAAGCACAATTTTCTTCCAAACTAATCCGATGGATCCAAGCCAAGAAACTGTGTTTCCTGTTGTGTAGTTGGATGCAGATGGTCTCCGAGATAAATATGATGCAACTTGACATAACAGGTGGGAGATCACAATGATTCATATGAACTGTGTTTTCTGCAGCCAAAGTCTTTGGAAGTGGGCTCTTTGGTGTCTAAGGTGCACTGAATCCATTCCCCTGAAAGAGGAACACACCCAAACATAGTTTACTGCTTACTGGGTTAAAGAAAAGTTATTTTCAGGGAAGCGCGATGATTTTATGGTACGTTGCATGTAGCTTTTAGTAAGTCCCCCAAAATAGTTTTTTTAAGTGCTAAAATTGGAATCCACAGTTGCTTTTTTTATTTTATTTTCTTTAGATATTTACCAAAAAATGATTGTCTTAAGTAATGTTATCTTTGTTACTTTAAAGCACCCTTTCAACCTCTTCAACATAGAGGAACCCTTGAAATAACTTTTCCATCTCAGGGAACCCCTTCTAAAAATGACAATATATACAACTCATGATACATTATTCTTTTCAAAAGACTCCCAAAAGGTTTTTTTTTTGTTTGTTTTTAAAGCAGCTTAGATAGCAATACTAAGCTTTAATTTAGAGCTTTTTCTCTGCTCTGGTCTTTTTGTTTTGGCTAAAGGGTTTTTTTGGGGGGTTTCTGTTGGGAGATTTTCCTATACCTCCTGATCTAGAAGCAATAGTAGAATAACAGAAATGTTTCTAAATTTAGGGAAAATCCCCTCAGAGAGCTGTCACCAGGACATGTCCCCATTTAATGATTTCCCTTCACCTCCTGGTGACATCTGTAACATTTTGAATGTCCCATCCTTTACTGTCTCAGTGACAATGGTCACCAGGACAAATAGAGAGGATGAATCTCTCCAGTGGAGGCACAAACAGCAATTAAAAACCTGACAGTGTTTCTAATCTTTCCCCCATTTTAGACAAAACTAAATTTAAAAAGTGTAGAGTTTTAAAGTATATCTTAAACGCAAAACTTTCTTTTTAGTTTTGGATAGAGTGGAGAGGGATTAGAACACTTATTAGGTTTTTATTGTTGTCTGTTAAGGATATTCACTCTCTCTGTTTGTTGTGTTTACCATTATCATTGAAAGTGAAAGTAAAAGAAAATCCCAAATTTTGGGTTGTCCCCAGAGGGGAAAGCTTCCAGTGGGGACGCTATTTCTGGTCGCCTGGGGGTCCCCAAGGAATTCCTTTAATTTGCAGGGATTTCCTCCCACTTCCTGTTTGGCTATGAGACCAGAAGTGAAAGGAAATCTCTGTAATGGGACACAGATGGCAAAAAAAAAATTGACAGGGGTTATAACCCTCGCTTACTCTATCCAAAATGAAAAAAAAAAGTTTTTCCTATAGTTCTACTTTAATGACTAAGGGCCTAAAGATTAGGGATCAGTTTTAGTTTAGTCCCAAAAAAGATTTGGCCAAACTCTGTCTGTTCTGGTTTTCTTTGGAATGTTCAGCTGAAACTGAACATCATGTATAGGAGCATTTTTTCTACCACTATTATATATGAGAGCTTTCTGTTAATGATTATTTTGGAAACAGTGGGTGCTAGTACCTGCTGTGTCCTTAAAAACCAGAGATGTCACCTGGCCCCATTTATTTGCTGGCAAAATCCTGACATTTCTGACCAGATATGGCTACATGGTCATTTTAGGGCAATGATATTGACCAAATACAGCCATAAAACATACTGAAGTGAGGCACAGGAAAGCATCTATCATTTTTTTTAGGTGGGACTTGCGATGACTGCCCCCCTACTTCTTTCATGAGTCACTTTAAATTGAGTTCAGAACATTTAGTCAGCACCTGTGTGTCTTGATACCTGCCTTGCTAATTTATGCTTTTGAACTTATTATCCTTATTATCATCTCTGATTTACCTTGGGCTCTGCTTTTGTCTATTCTGACCTTGTCTTGTTCCCTTACCATGCTTGCCTGCAACCTGACCTGACCTCCAGCCCCTCTAACTAGATTCCTGCCTGTCTTTTCTGAATTGCATTCTGCCTGGTTCTGCCTGTTCAGATGGATGGCATTTATCTGTGAAACATAAGAATACATAGGAACCACCATTCCATTCCAATGACAATAGGTTCAGTTTAACAACCTTTGAGGGAGGGCTGATAACACAAACGTTGGCTGATCACCTCCACCAAACAATAAAAAAAATGTATTGTGTGCACCATACCTTATCTTGTAAATGGGAGATGTACTGCCTATGCACCCCTCCACTACTACCTATAACAATCGACACAAAAAACATTTAAGAAAACTTCTGTTGGGTCAAAGGAAAAACTTTATTAGGTCCTGTCTCAGATGAGGTGCAGCAATATTGTACAGAAGAAGATGAATAGCCATGAACTTATCATAAGAATTTTCCATATGGAATGAGATTTTTTTTGTATGGGAACCTCATAAACGATAAGGGTTGAACAATGTAAAAAAGTGGGTAAGGTTAAAAAATGGTGAGTAAGTAGTGGTGTCTTTTTAACCTATGAAGAATTACCATCAGTACAAGTATGTCTAAATTCTTCTTTCTTCAACTGAATATTTGCACAAAAAAAATAGCATTTGGCCCTTAAAAAATCAGGCTCTAGGTATTTTTTTCACAGAAGGGATTGTTATTTTCACTTAAAATGCAGACAGTGTTTAGGAATGTCCTTTTTCAAAATAGAAATAATTTACAAATCATGTGGATTAGCCTCATCTCATTGACTGGAACCCCTGAAATAGGAGCACCCAATAAACAAATTTGCATAGACATATTTATCGGAGTATCTGCCAAGGCAGAGGCTACCAACGAGATTCTAATCCAGATCAAGGAGAGACTAGGACAAGCCCAAAATACATGCATAAGGGTTCAGGCGAGGCCGCAACCCCTAAAACAGAGGTGCGATGTCCCTGGAAACATGATATGTAGTCTAGAGGGGGTATAATACCAGCGAGTTAAAACTTTAAGGGCTGTCTCATGGACCAAGAGAGATCTCCGTATATTATCCGAGTCCCTCCGTATATTATCCACCATGGAATCACAGTCCTCACCGAAAAAAGTAATACCGCAATCAGCCTCCCATTTCTGTCTATACAAGGGGGGGGGTAGGGAAGGTGGCATCCAAAAAGGAGCGAGATGAGACCCCTACATCTGGGAGTCATGACGGATACGTTCAAAAAATAGGGACAAAGGCATCAATCCAAAGTGAGAGTAAAAAAAGTGTCTTATCTGTCGATATCAGTAATGTTCACGAAGCGGGATATCAAAAACCTACATAACGTATCTAAAAAGAAAATCTGAAAATCAGATAGTCTAATAAGGGCCCAATCATACCACCAGCAAAAAGCTTATGGAGACGAAAACACAGTGACAAAATTTGGATCACCGAAAAATGATGAACCAGGTGAAACAGGGGAGATAAGACCCAATTTAGATTTATAGCGGGACCAGAGAGTCAAAGAGTAGCCAACAATCAAATTATAAGTCAACAACGAGAGAGGAGGAATATTTGTCCATAATAAACCCAGTAAATAGAACAGGCATATAGATGGAGATTCAAATCTGGCCCAAGGTATCTGGGAATTAATAGATGACCATTGAGCTAGTTGAGAAAAACGGGGTGCTAGGTAATAAAGCCAAAAATTAGGGAGGTCTGAGCCCTCAGCTTGTTGCTATTTATAGAGCACCGATGATGTAAAGCATGGACATCGATTTCACCGGATGAAGTTGTTTATAACTCATTGAAAACAGTCCAGGAATGTCTTAGATATTGTATGTACTCTCCAGCGCCTCAGGTTATGCACAGCCAAAAGGGAAGCCAAGGGTACCAGGACAGCGACAACCAAAGGAAATGCTTCAGGGGTGCAGCCCTCCTCAGATGGGGAAATCAGCCACTGGATAGAGAGAAAACAGGTGGCGCACACACCTAGTGTATTATCCAAGGTTTATTGTAGGAGTGAAAGAATAATAAAAACATACTCACAGACGAAGCATGTATCTAAAAAGCATAGAAAAATGACAATGGCCACAAAAGCAGGCAAGGTGTTCTCACTGTCAGTGCGGTCAAATGGCTGACGTGTTTCGGGGACGAATCCCTTTCCTCAGAGTTGATGAGCAGCCTCTGATGCAGATGTATGATGAATGGAAAGTAGGAGCCTTGCTGTTGATGCCCCATTTGACCGCACTGACAGTGAGAACACTTTGCCTTCCGTTGTGGCCATTGTCATTTTTCTATGCTTTTTAGATACATGCTTCGTCTGTGAGTATGTTTTTATTATTCTTTCACTCCTACAATAAACCTTGGATAATGCTCTAGGTGTGTGTGCCACCTGTTTTCTCTCTATCCAGGAATGTCTTAGAGATCGATATGGGGTGTGCTCTAAAGAAATATAGAAGTTTAGGTAAAATATTCATTTTTACAGCCGTGACTCTAACCAAAAATTAGATAGGATACCCATGCCAAATCTTAAGCAAAGTATGAAGACGAGATACACATGGTGGGTAATTAGCAGCATATAACCCAGAGTCCCTGGGTGTAAGACAAATACCCAAGTATTGGATCCTGTCCATGGCCCAGTGAAATGGGAATGAGCCACGTAGGGACTCAGCCAAGGGTTCAGAAACATTGATAGGCATAACCACAGGTTTGGTAAAATTCACGGTGAGACCTGATATGGAAGCAAAATTGTTCAACGATGTACATAAAGTCGGTAGTGAAACTAATGGGTTAGTAAGAAAGAGTATAACATCATCAGCATACATTCATAACTTAAATTGTGAAACCAAAAGTGGGTACCCTGAAATATCAGGATGTGACCTTATAGCAATAGCCAAGGGCTCCAAGATAAGTGGAAACAATAGGGGCGAGAGCGGACAACCCTGTCAGGGGCCTCTGCCCAAGGTAAAAAAATCTGAATTGCATCCGGGGAGTCTAATCCTTGTTTGGGGGGAATTATATAGAGCATGTACCCCCAATAGAAATTCATCGCCAAAGCCCAATTTCTGCAACAGCGTAAACAAATAAGGCCAGAGGACACTATCAAAGGCCTTGTTAATATCTAAGCTCATCAACAACACTTCTTTTGAGTGCAAGTTAGCATTTTGAATTACATTCAATGTAAGGCGAATGTTATCAGTAATAAGTCTATCAGGGATAAATCCCGACTGTTCAGGTGAGACCAAAGAGGAGACAATAGGGGCCAGTATATCTGCTAATATACGGCTTAATATTTTTAAGTCGTTATTCATAACAGAGATGGGTTTGTAGTTTTGTGGTAGGAGGTGATCTTTTAAAGGTTTAGGTATCGGGGAAATGTTAGCCAAGAGCATCTTGTCGGGAAAACTGCCCCCTTGTAAAACTCCATTAAACATAGATACCAGGGAAGGGGCCAACTGCTTGTAATAACTGTCCGAGAACCCATCGGGGCCTGGTGATGTAGAAGTTTTCAGAGAGCCAATAACTCTTGTGATTTCCTCCAGGGTGCAAGGGGCATTAAGAGATGAGCATACAGGAATAAACAAAATATATAACATTTTCTTTATCATGTTTACAACAGTATCCGTGAGCATACCCACGTACAGCAACACAAAGCCATTGCCACAGTCAGGGGTCAGGCTCAGAGGCCAGTAGCTCCAGCAGTACACCAGCAGGAAAAGTACGCAAGCTGGTCACTCTGGTGGATGATGCAGTCTCACCCTAGGTGCAAGGTCTAAGCACAAATCAGTATTCACCAGAGCTCCTGATGGTGGTTTTGCTGTATGTTGGTACAAGGTCGTGGTCCTCAGGATCGCCCCACCAGGAGATGAGCAATCCGGGATCCAGTAGTAGATATAGCAAGTAGGTATAAAGCAGAAGCATAGTCAGTAAACAAGCCAAGGTTGGTGACAAGTGGTTGCAGATTGGGATTAGGCGAAATTGTAGTCGAGGAACAAGCCAAAAGTCATTAACGAATGTTAGCAAAGATACGGACAGCAGCAGGAACATCAAGAATGAGATATTGGCTAGGGAAAGCACAATAATCTGACAAGCAAAAAGTGCAAAGGCATGGTCTAAATAGGATGTTCATGGGAGGAACAAAGGGTTTAAGGTTCAAGAGAAACAATGTTAATGGCAAGGAAATTAAAGGTTGCAGGTTCAGACCCGGGTCCTGACAGCCATTTATATTTACAGGAGGCTGTACACTGCACCTAGGCTTCATGGGCAGGGAAAGACACCGGTATTTATACTGAATCCATGTGCATGAGCCCTTATGAAGGTCCTGTGTTCCATGAAGCTCATGAAATGTTTACAAATATATTATTTTTCATTTTAAAAAAAAAAATAACTTCCTATTCAATTGTAGAGCACCCTGAAGGTGACAGACATTGGAGAGCATTTCTCAAAGCAGGCCCAACACAGACACAATACAATAACAAGAAAAAATACATTGTTTTCAATATGCCTAGTTCACATCAATTAATGGTTTTGGTGTACACTATGGAAAAATTGGACATGCTGTATTTAAATGCAGCACAGTGCACTGTAGCACAAACAAAAATAAAGTATTTGGCTCCTGGTGTGGAAATAAAGGAAAAATGCGCAGCAATGCTGAGTTTAAAAAAAAAATGCACGTCAACACAAAATTAAATGCACTTGGTATGAATCTAGCCTGACAGATAGCACCTTAATTTCCTTTAAATAATAAGCCCATTAGTCATTTTATAAATGTGTACTGTCATATGTGCTTAGAATAAACAATAGTGATAATAAGGAAAGACAGAACAAGCTTTTTGCAGATTAGAACGCATAGTATTGCAAGCATTGCTTGTACGGTTGTATTGGTCATGATGACTTCTACTATGATTCACGCTGGTACGATATTATTGTGGGCTCACTCAGACTTTGTTATTGTGACATCATCTGAGTTGAGTAAGTATAAACTTGAACTCCTACAGCCTAATTTGTCTGTTACTTTCATTTCCTACTTATGCTCGTCTGCTCTTCAGTTCTGGCATTTACATCCCACCGGGTGTTATTATTTAGTGAGCAGAAAAATAATAACAGTTGAAACGATTGTATAACCTTATTAAACATTTTGCTGTAAGGTCCAGTTTTGTGGACACATCGTGTGAGTCATGAGATTGAGTAACGTAAAAATGGCTAACCCCCACTTTGATTACACAGTGCTGAGTATAAGTAAACAGATTCTGCTTTTAACAGCTGTGTCAAATGTCGAAAACCTTACCAAAGATACTGCTAATGGCAGGCAAAATGTTTTATCATGCAGGCAAGGTATGTATCCAGCTGGGCTCATTCACAACATATGCATTGGGCTTCACTGGGCAGCCTTGCCCAATGCAGTCCAAATGTATGATCAAGGCAATTTAACTTCAGTCCACTGAGTTCCGTTTGGTGCAGACGTAAGTGCTAAAAAAAAGTAGGATATTATCTAATTTTTTTTTTCAGCACTGCATCACAACTTGCTGCAGTGAATAAAGATGAATGAAATGTCATTTTGAAATATTTTAATAAAGTTAAAAAAGTTAAAGTGGTAGAATTTTATGCAGTGCACCAATTCTAGCATATTTGTTCAAAGTTGGATTCCTTGGAAGTCATTGTAAAGGTCCACACTCAAGTAAGTAGTGCGCTCATCTGCTCTCCCATTGCAATGTAAGGTAAACTGGATTTCTAGCACCAGAAAACCAGTGTGGACTTATCCTTGTGCTCATGCTCGTGCGCAATGCACACATGCTCATTTTTCCAAGCAAAAGGGCAATGGTAGATGCACTGTGCCAGTTCGTCGTGTGCATGTCCGTGTGCAAGCGTACATGTGTGCGCAGACCAATTAGCATGCACACTTGGCGCTCAGTGGCCTATTTAACCTAGTCTGTCACTCTGAGCAGTTGCTGAACGGTCTTCAGCTTGTCCCTGTGTTCCTGAAACCTGATCTGTTGTACCTGCTTACCTGTGCATGACCCAGCTTGCCCTTGGACTTTGCTTCTGCTCCTACCTCAACTCTGTTTACTTGATTACTCTGACTTCGGCCTGTTTATTGGACTTGTCTTTGTCTGCTAATTCTGAACTGCTTTGCTTAGCTGCCACTGGCCTTGGCCTGCCTTCTGGACTTGCTTTGCCTACTGATTCAGTACCTCACTGCCTGGTTTCTGTTGACTGCTGCTCGCCTCCTGGTCCTGTTTCCGTCTACTGCTTTGGTGCCAAGCTGCTCCTGCATCCTGTTCTGAGGACTGTGACTACCAGCTTTACCCACCTATGGAGTGGACACCCCTGCTAGCTATTATGGCATTCATGCCACTCCTTTCCCTTACACTCTCTGTCTCCACTTTCACCTGTTGGGCAGGAGGTACAAAAGAGACCTCCACAACATCCCAGTCTTCACCAGGTATGTCATAGGCAACTTTGACAACCATCAGCATTGTTTGCAGGACTTAATTTATCTCTATAATAGGTACACTTAACAGGTCCTCTCAGGCCTGCAAATCAACAGACCAAAAATGCACTCATTGTTGCTCTGCTACAATATGGACCTCTACCAACATGTGGTTTGCCTTGCAAAAATCTCTGTTGGTTACAAACAAATGCTGTCAAAGTCAGCCCAGGAAAGAAGAAAAGAAGAAACAAAGTCTTCAACCTTATGAAAGGCAACCTGAGGGCTTGTTTATGCATGTGACAATTATTTCCGCTCATCTAAAAGTGTTCAGATGAGCTGTTAGCTATTGAAATGTCAGGTGTTAAATATCGAAAGTATCTTATACCAAAAAGTGCAGCACAACCTATATCAATATCTGTGCAATCCCATAAATATAATAAATATGGTAAGTATATTAAATCAGTAAAGTAAATAAAAATAAATTCCCACAGCAGCAAAGTGCCCTTGTGATTATTCAAAGTCCATATATCTTGAAATAGTAGATGTGCAAAAAACAAACATATATGTAAGTCCTTTTGTATTCCAAGAGTATACTCCATTCACATTATAAAGTGCAATCTTGCCATGCATGCTCCAAAATTATACAGTAAGTGCATGCTTCACCATCTTCACCACCACCATTAATGCAAACTGCTAACCTCAATGATTGACGCACACTTGCTAAGGTCAATGATTGCTTTTCCCTATAACCTTGGTAGGTATACACTAGTAACCAGTCTGAAATCTTCCTTACTCCCTCACTCCAGCTGGGATAACATGCAAGACGCAATATGGCTTACTTCCTGTTCTGAGCGTGATAACATTACGTGGCCCACCCCTGACACGTTTCGTCATGTGATCAATGATTTCAGCTTTGACTTTGATCAATGACTCCATCAACTTTATTGTCTTTTGGTGAGTGTTATTCCAGCTGGAGTGGAGGTATAAGGCAGATTTCAGACTGGATACTAGTATATTTTGCATACCTATCCAGGTTAAAGGGCAAAAGCAATCACTGACCTTACCAAGTGTGGAGCAGTCATTGAGGCAAGCAGTTTGCATTAAAGGTGGTGGTGTATATGGTAAAGCATTCACTGATGATTTTGAAGCACACATGACAAGATTGCACTTTACAAAGTGAATGAAGTATACTCTTGGAATGCATAAGGACTTTCATATACTGTATGTTTGTTTTTTGCACGTCTACTATTGCAATATATATGGACTTTGAATAATCACAAGGACACTTTTTTGCTGCAGGAATTTATTTGTATTATTTACTTAATGATTTTTTATACTTACCATATTTATTATATTTATGAGATCTTGTGTTTAAACCATTGAACGTATGCTGCACCACACCACAACATTACATGTGGTTTTAGAGAAGTTTCAGAGAGGCCCCATTTGCTTGAATAGGTTGCATTTGGTGGCAGTATTGATGTAATGGGGATGCAGGGAGTGCAGAATGTGGGGTAGTGAGAGATCATGGGAGTGCAGAATATGGGATAGTGGGGGATGCATGGAGTGCACAATGTATGGTAGTAGGGGATACATGGAGTGCACAATTTGGGGTAGTGGGACATACAGGGGGAGTGCAGATTATGGCATAATAGCTACTTCAGTAAAACAATTTAGAACACAAACAACTACTTGAATTTCCGCATAAACAGTATCCCTTTCAGTAAAGTCTAAGGTAACAATTACCTGATGATGAGAAGCCAAATGAGCAGTCACAGACCTATTAGAGTGACCTTGACAAAGTGTCAGTCTTTCATTTGGTAATCTGGGAGGTAATTCGAAGTGCTGACAGAACCAAATTTAAATCCCACAGAGACACAGGTGGTTATAAAGGAGGGGCTACATGACCGACACTGTGTACCAAAGTCTCAACCACTGAATGGAAGGCTAGAGGTCTTTGGGATACGTTTACAAGGGCTGAGATTTGCCCCTTATGGTACTCAATGTCAAATGCTGATCCAGATAATAAAAGATGCATGGAACTCACAGTTAATATTCCAGAGAGAGAAGAAGACTTGTGCAGTTACATCCAAAGGGTAAAGCCACAAAAGGCACCACTATACATGTCTTCTTTTACATAGGGATGCGCTTGATGTTTGCATAGAACGTAAGTTCGACTCAAACATCATCTGTTCTTGTGTTCGCTGAACACACAAACGTTAAAGGCATTGTGAAAGCCATGATTGGCCAAAGCAATGCATCTGACCATAGGTCATTTGCAATGATTTGGCCAATTACTGCAGCACAGCTGGGTGGAGCTAGCCATGACATCACGGCTAGCTCTGCCCAATTGCTTATATCTAACCGGCAAATGTCAGATTGCAGCGAGTGCTCGGCTGGGTGTGGATAGGGATGCGGATAGGTTCCCATTTTTGGGAATCGGGGTTCCTCCTAAAAGCCATACCAGGCCTTTTAGGCCCCATGCACTTTTTTTTTTTTTTTAATTTTTCATTGTACAGATGTGCAGCTTTGCAGGTAGTTAAAGGGGACCCCTCAGGCATGATATTTAAAGGAAATTTTTTTTTCACCTTTTTTTTAAATTACAAACATGTCATACTTACCTGTTCTGTGTAGTGGTTTTGCGGGTCCCCCGCCAGCACTCCTGGTTCCTCTTTTCTGTTGGGTGCCCCCATAACAAGCAGCTTGCTATGGAGGCACCCACTGCTCCATTTGTTCATTCACACATGGAGCCAAGACTTGTCCCCCCCCCCCCCTCTCTGACTGACTGTGATTGACAGCAGCAGGAGCCAAAGGCTCCTGCTTCCTGTCTCAGCCAATGAGGAAATAGAGACCTAGGACAACCCAGGCTGTTGTGCACATCACTGGATTGTGATGAGGCTCAGGTAAGTATTGAAGGTGCTGAGGGCACTGCTGCATACTGAAGGTTTTTTACAACCACTTTAAGCAATGAAAAATGACTGCCCCTTTAAAAACGGTACTTTTTGAAACTTTTTTTTTCATTGATTCATGTCTCTTAGGGCAGTTCTCATGCCCCTTTTATGGCCAATAACTTGCATATAAGCCTTCAAAATGGGCACATTTGAATTTATAAGTTTGAGTCCCATAGACTTGCATTGAGTTTGATGTTCACGTTCGAACATTCATTAGGTTCAAATGTTCGCCCGCAAACCAAACACGGGGGTGTTCAAACCATCAATACCTTTACATGGCAATGGTCTCAATGCTCACATACAGTATCTTAGTCCAATAGGTACTGTATATTTTCCAAGAGGAAGAAAAACAAGAGCACACTCAGCTTCTAATTAACTTATAGTAACACAATAGCAAAGGCTAACAACACTAAAAATGTATTTAGCTTTTTCATGGCATAGAATACAATCACACCATAGGATTGCCCATATAACTAGCACAACATTGAAGTTAATCCGATTTCCTAACTCCAGGTGATAACCTAAATAATCAAACCACATTAAAAGATAAAGTACAGGGTACTATAACAAACATGCATTCAATTAATTGCATTTATTTAACCCTAAAGGACATGTAGCTCCTGTATGGGGTGTCAATGTTGCTTCCTCTTGTAATAACATCTTTCCATGCTCTCCTTCACTCCCTTTCACATCTAATGACCATAAAATATCTTAAACCACTGCCACAGATATTCTGGATGGGATTATTAAACCCTGAGACTGTAAAAATCTCAAATGTTCTTTATTATGATCTTATAGCATTCGGACAATTTTTCATATATAATAATGGTCACATGATTATATGATGCAACACACTACATACCACATCCTGAATGTTTTAAATTCATTATTGCAATGTACACTCACCGGCCACATTATTAGGTACACCTGTTCAATTGCATGGTAACACAAATTGCTAATCATCCAATCACATGGCAGCAACTCAATGCATTTAGGCATCTAGACGTGGTGAAGATGGCTTGCTGAAGTTCAAACTGAGCATCAGAATGGGAAACAAAGGGGATTTAAGTGACTGTGAAGATGGCATGGTTGTTGGTGCCAGACAGGCTGGTCTGAGTATTTAAAAAACTGCTGATCTACTGGGATTTTCATGCACAACCATCATTAGGGTTTACAGAGAATGGTCCAAAAAAGAGAACATTTCCAGTGAGCGGTGGTTGTGTGAATGAAAATGCCTTAATGATGTCAGAGGTCAGAGGAGAATGGACAGACTGGTTCCTGCGACATTCCGATGGTAGGGTCAGAATTTGAAGTAAACTACATGGAAGCATGGATCCATCCTGACTCATACCAACGATTCAGGCTGGTGGATGTGGTGTAGTGGTGTGAGGGAGATTTTCTTGGCACAAGTAAGGTGTACTTAATAAATTGACCCGTGAGTGTATATACCCCCAACATTTACTCTTCTTATATCTAATCGTATGAGGAAAAAATACCACAACTCCACCTTCTATTATTTCCAACAGGGCAAGCTTCTAAAAAATGTACAAGCCTCAGCCAATTTACAACCTAGCTAATAGATTATGCCATGGGTGAAAATGTTAAAAGAAAAGCAAAATCTTTCATTCTTTTTTTTCTATTGTCTCATCTTTTTATTCTTAACAAAATCCTTTATAATTAATTTCTATTCAGTTACTCTCTTTCACCAATGCTTATCCATTTACTTTTTACTATCATATCCCCTTTTTTTAAGTTTCCTACTGACTTTCTTAGAAAACCTTGAAAAAATCCTCCTCACTTCTATTATTATACAGTTCAGATAAACAAATTGATCATGGGAGACTGCACATTTGTCATAAGAGGGGTGGTAAAAGAACATTTGAAGCCATATCCTTTCTTTATCCTTGAGTAGTTACTTACCTTCTTTGATGTTGATTTTTAAATCCAGAGAGAAAACAATCCAGAAATCCCCTGTAAACATCATGTATACTGTATTGGCATTTAAATATCATAAACTTTCTTCAAAATTAACTCTGACTCCCTTTCCAAACTATCAGGGCATCCTAATAAAGTGTAAAATGAATCAAATACTCATTCCTGCTCCCAAACAGAGAGGAATAGCTTAGTGTATGTGGCCACAGGTATTCTCATCACCAAACCGCTAACATGATGGAACCATTCCCCATCAAACAGGAAGGAGTTGCTTTCAAGAATAAAACTCAAATAAACTCCATGTGAGGTGTGACATCACTTGCCCTCCAGAGGATTTACCCCCCTTCCTGACCAGGCCATTTTTTGTGATACGGCACTGTGTTACTTTAACTGACAATTGCGCGGTCATGCAATGCTGTACATAAATGAAATTTATGTCCTTTTTTTCCCACAAATAGAGCTTTCTTTCAGTGGTATTTGATCACCTGTGTGTTTTTTAATTTTTTGCAATGTAAACAAAAATTACCAACAATTTTGAAAAAAAGCTATGTTTTTGATTTTTTGCTATAAAACATAACCAGTAAAAAAATAAAAAAAATCTAATTTCTTCATAAATTTAGGCCAACATGTATTCTGCTATAGTGTTTGCTAAAAAAAAAATTCCCAATACATATAAATTAATTGGTTTATGTGAAAGTTATAGAGTCTACAAATGACTGTATATATGCTGGAATTTTTTTTATACTAGTAATGGCGGCGATCAATGACTTATAGTGGGACTGCGTCTGACATTCTGACACTGGGTGAGAACTGACTAACTGCCACTGACATTCCCAGTAACACTAATACAGTGATCTGTGCTAGTAAAAAGCACTAACACTGTACTAATGACACTGAGCAGGAATGGGTTAACATCTGGGGCAATCAAAGGGTTAACTGTGTGCTTTTTTTACTGTGTGTGCTGTGTGTGTTTTACTAGGGAAACATATTGATGTGTATTTCTCTGTTGTGCAGAGAAATACACAGCAGTATGTTACTGCTGGCAGGAGAGAGAGGGAGATCTCTCCCGTCAGAGATACTCGGCGATTGGGAATCTCCAGCCGAGACCTGGTGATCGACATCTGTAGCCACCAATGGCGGAATGAGTAGGGCGGCGTGCGCATGCCCCCTACCTGGAAATGCAAAATCACATATATGTACGTGATTTTGCGCAGCCCTACTGTCCTGTAGCAGTAGTTCTGCTATAGGGTGGTCGGGAAGCAGTTAATTCCCAGAATGGACTGTAAAACATTTTTTTTGCTTACCTATACACTAGATGAAATTGGAAGACAACATTCTTTCTGATTTTCTCTCAAGACTTTAGTCACATTTGTGGAAATCTTTCTCATTCCCATATCCTCTGTTAGAATCTTCTGCACTGTTTCCCTGTTCATGTTCAGTTCTTCTGCCATCATTTGCACACTCAATCACCAATCGGAGCATTCGAGGGTTCACACTCTGTCCACATTTGCATCTGTCCTCCTGGTGGGAGGACTAACATGCAGAAAAATCCATCTCCACCATCAGGAGCTCTGGTAAACACTGGTTAGTGCTTAGACTCCACACCTCAGGTGAGCCTGTGTCATCCACCAGGGTGCTTTTGTACTTATCTAGCTGGTTGGTGGATGCCTCGCTACTGCACTTCCAAACCTGACTCCAGATCATGACAGCTTGATTCCCCTATATCTATGTGTTCATTTATCTAGCTGGTCCCTAGTCATCAAAGGGACAAGACAACTTCCTGTTCCAGGTCATGCAATGCCTAATGCATGCATTGTCATCTGCTCTTTGTTGTATCACAAATATATGAGTACCAATTTTCATTTTTAAAAATCTGCAGCAGCTACATCAATGAGCTTTCTGTGTCTGTGAATGCTCTGCCTGCTTGTGGCCATGTCAGTTCTAATTACTGCACCAGCACCAGTGCTAGATTGAGTCCCAAGGATTGTGGGATATGTAGTTGCTTTAGAGGAAGTGTCAGTTCTTAGACTACAGACAGAGGCTATGCATCAACCTGTGCAGTGCCATACTGCATGCCTCGTGTTTGAACACAAACAGAAATTGCTGGCAAAGGAATGTGAAGATTTACTCTACTGTAGGCTGTTGGTGCAGGCCAACAAATGGCACCCTGAAACTACTTGATCAATGTACCTCATATGTAGGTGAAGAACACAAAGGGCAGGTAGAAAAGTTTACAATGCCTTTAACTCAAAAAAGTACCTTGATTTGCCATCAGCCTTCTCCATATCATCAAATTCCCTTTTTTGCTGCTGGGTTCCATCTTCCTTTTAGAGTGTGGCTATGCTCATTCTTCATGGTCCCACCGTATGTAGGAATGTAGCCACCTTCTCTTATGTGCTCCTAGTGTGCATACAACAGTGCACATGACCGCACCTAATATGCACTACTCATTCCAAACAAATGGAAGTGAGGTGAAAAGGAGAGGTTAGGAAACTCATGGACGAAGAAGGCAAAAAAAGCACAGGAAGAAATTATTTCATGAAATAGATCACAGGGCCATTAACCACTTCTTGACCGTGCTATAGCTGAATGACAGCCACAGCACGGTCGTCCAGTTTTGGGAGCGCGTCACATGATGTCCTCCCAGAAATACGCCCCCCGCAACCCCAGCGGCATGCACCTGGCGCTCTCTGCTGATCACATGACATGGTACAGAGTCAATCACAGCGGCCTTTTACAACGTGATCAGCTGTGTCCAATCACAGCTGATCACCATGTAAACACACTTGCCGGTTATCGACAGTACTTTCCTCACTCTGTGACAGCATGAGGACAGTTCTACCGATAACCAGCAATTGTCAAAGGAGACATCTGCAGTGATAATCAGTGTCCTGATCAGGGGCGCACTGACAACTCATGGGACCCCCGTTCAATAGGGGATCATGGGGCCCCTGTGTCCTTGCCCAAACTCAAAAAAGCCTATGATAAAGGTACCAGGGGCATCTCATGGGGCCCCCTACTGACCACGGGCCCTTGGGCAGTGCCCGAGTTTCCAAATGGTCAGTCCGCCCCTGGTCCTGATTATCAGTGCAGCCACAAATGTCCCCAACTGTGCTACCGATCAGCGTCCAACAGTGCTGCCCATTAGTGACCAGCAGTACTGCTCAACTGTGCTGCCCGTCAGTGCCCAACAGTGCTGCCCATCAGTTCCCAGTAGTGCTGCCAATCAGTGCCCTCAGTTAGTGCTGCTAGTCAGTGCCCTTCAGTGCTGCCTATTAGTGTCCATCAAAGCCGCCTATCAGTTCACATCATTGCTGCCTATCAGTGTCGCATATCAGTGCAGCCTCATCAGTGCCTCCTCATCAATGTCCACCAGTGCAGCCTTATCAGTGCCCATTAGCGCTGCCTATCAGTGCCTATCAGTGCAGCCTCATTAATGCACATCAGTGAAGGAGAAAAATTATCTGTTTGCAAAATTGTATAATAGAAACAATGAAAAACTTTTTTTTTTCACATTTTCAGTCTTTTTTTGTTCATAGTGCAAAAAATAGAAAATACAGTGATGATAACCCCCCCCCCCCCAAAAAAAAAGCTCTATTTGTGTGGAAAAAAGCTGAAACTTGGCATGGGCAGGAAGGGGGTAAAAGTGCCTGGAAGGTAAGTGGTTAATTAAGTAGTGGAGGTGTATCGATTATTCATGGAGAATAAGGATATCATTAGTGTCACTTTCACTGCAGCTGAGAAATATCAGGTCTCATGCCTGCCAGACAAGGTGGTCCATGTAAATCTCAGAAATAGATGAGCAGAAATCCAAATCCTTTGGCAGGTAAAACCAATCCCTTATATGAATTTCAGATGTGAATTTAGCTGTTCGCCTGAAGTTCAGCTTTCAATGTATTTGCTTATTCATATTCTCACTTTAACAGATTGCTGCAGTGCAATATATCTGAAATAACATCCAAAATGGGGATATTTTACTATGCAAAATGACTTCTTGACTAAATATCGTCATTTGATAAAAGCACCATGTTTACATTTACAGATTAATGCACACTCAGTTCAGATAGACATCTATTTATTGGTTCTAAATAAAGTGTCAGTAAAATGCCTAAAGTGGAAACAAACGCAGAAAATTTTTTTATGGGCTAATAGATGACTAAGGAACACATCACTGGAATGACGGGAAATTGACGTATTAAAGCGAAAGGAGTGTAAACTTATAGAATAAGGCAATGCTTGTCCAGGAGGGATGTCTGGAAGTAGAAATGGGGTCACTTTCAGGGAAGCATCCTCTCAGTTTCTATAATAATTAGAGATGAGCGAATCGAACATGGCGAAGTGGAATTCGTTTCGAAGATCAGGAAAAATTTGATTCGCGCCGAATCCGAAAATTAGCAAACTTCGGATGCACGAATCGAATTTTCCCAAAAATGGTGGCGACATGTGTGGCGACGGAGCGGGGATCTCTGGGAAGGCGCGCAGACAAGGCGTGCTGACCCATAATGCATTCATTCATGACATGTGATCGCATTAGCCAATCAGCAGCCAGCCAGCACTGTGTAATGGTCGAGCTATAAATTGCGGCCATCTTAGAATTCTCCATTAGCCTCCGGTCATTCAAGAGAGACAGACCTGTCTGTATTAGGGACAGAGTTAGGGCCACAGAAACTTTAGGGACACAGAAGCGTTACTCAGGGACACAGAATCGTTACTCAGGGACACAGAATTGTTACTCAGGGACACAGAATCGTTACTCAGGGACAGACACAGAATTGTTACTCAGGGACACAGAATTATTACTCAGGGACACAGAATCGTTACTCAGGGACACAGAATCGTTACTCAGGGACACAGAATTGTTACTCAGGGACACAGAATTGTTACTGAGGGACACAGAATCGTTACTCAGGGACACAGAATTGTTACTCAGGGACACAGAATTGTTACTCAGGGACACAGAATCGTTACTCAGGGACACAGAATCGTTACTGAGGGACACAGAATCATTACTCAGGGACACAGAATCGTTACTCAGGGACACAGAATCGTTACTCAGGGACACAGAATTGTTACTCAGGGACACAGAATTGTTACTGAGGGACACAGAATCGTTACTGAGGGACAAAGAATCGTTACTCAGGGACACAGAATCGTTACGCAGGGACACAGAATTGTTACTCAGGGACACAGAATCGTTACTCAGGGACACAGAATTGTTACTGAGGGACACAGAATCGTTACTGAGGGACACAGAATCGTTACTCAGGGACACAGAATCGTTACTCAGGGACACAGAATCGTTACTCAGGGACACAGAATTGTTACTCAGGGACACAGAATCGTTACTCAGGGACAGACACAGAATTGTTACTCAGGGACACAGAATTGTTACTCAGGGACACAGAATCGTTACTGAGGGACACAGAATCGTTACTCAGGGACACAGAATTGTTACTCAGGGACACAGAATCGTTACTGAGGGACACAGAATCGTTACTCAGGGACACAGAATCGTTGCTCAGGGACACAGAATCGTTACTCAGGGACACAGAATCGTTACTGAGGGACACAGAATCGTTACTCAGGGACACAGAATCGTTACTCAGGGACATAGAATTGTTATTCAGGGACACAGAATCGTTACTCAGGGACACAGAATCGTTACTCAGGGACACAGAATCGTTACTCAGGGACACAGAATAGTTACTGAGGGACACAGAATCGTTACTCGGGGACACAGAATCGTTACTCGGGGACACAGAATCGTTACTCGGGGACACAGAATTGTTACTGAGGGACACAGAATCGTTACTGAGGGACACAGAATCGTTACTCGGGGACACAGAATCGTTACTCGGGGACACAGAATCGTTACTCAGGGACACAGAATTGTTACTCGGGGACACAGAATTGTTACTCGGGGACACAGAATCGTTACTCAGGGACACAGAATCGTTACTCGGGGACACAGAATTGTTACTCGGGGACACAGAATCGTTACTCGGGGACACAGAATTGTTACTCAGGGACACAGAATCGTTACTTTCTGCTTCACAACCACTATCGAATTAAAGAGTATGTCAGACAACACGCAGAGGAGTGGCAGAGGAGGCAATGTTTCAGGAGCGAGCAGACGTGGCAGCAGAGGAAGGGGTCGAGGCAGCACTAGTCGCAGCCAGAGGCCAGTGCTCCCGGTGTCATCCAGCGGTCGTGTCTCCACCGACAACCCTGCCGTCATCGATTGGTTGACTCAGTCGTCTTCCTCTTCCCAGGTCACCTCTGACACCTACAGCCAACGGTCGGTGGGTACGTCAGACACAACCGTTAGTTGGCATGGCCCGGGAGCAAGCCCACTGAAATCACGTGTCCTCTACCTGCCCCTGTCCTTTGGTGTTCCCTCACCAAGCGAAGTATCGCATGCTGTGGGATCAGCCCCACTGTACAGTGAGGAAGAGCTAACAGAGGGCGGTCAGGAACGGGGGGAGACATCCGCCTCTTCAGCAGCCAGGCGAAGAAGTACTGGCGAGGAGAGTGGCTCGGTAGCCGGTCTAGAGACAGGTCTGTCTCCTGACCCACACGCAGCCGAGGGGGCTAGTAGTGACGCGGAGACCCTAATTGATGATGATGAGGCTGATCGCACTTGGCAGCCTCGTCGTCATCAGGCTATTGCTTCCGCATCATCAGGAGAAGAGGGTGCCAGCTTGCCAGCGAGCAAAACAGTCGATGGGTTGCCCAGGAGGCAGCAGGGTCGCAGCAGTGTCAGTGAAGGCAAACGGCCACGGAGTAGAGCACCAGCTCCACTGCAGCCTACCACCACGGCCAGTAGTGGTGCCGGTGTGCACGGAGGAAGTAGCAGTCAGCCAGTGAGGAGTAGTGGGGGCAAAGTTTCCTACTCGGCGGTGTGGCAATTTTTCGTCAAGCCGCCCGAGGAAGTAAACGTAGCCGTATGTCGACTATGTGGCCAGAAAGTCAAGCGTGGCCAGGGGGCCCATGTTGGGACTACAGCATTGCGTCAGCATATGCAGCGTCGCCATTCGGTGGCCTGGGAAAACCGTGATAAAGATACGGCGGTTCTGCCTGCCCCAGCCCCCGCTCCATCACCCGCTCCGTTACTTGCTCCGTCACCCAACGTCAATCGCCCTCTATCAGCCAGTCAAGGCTCCAACACCTCTGCTGAGGGGAGTTGTCGCTCGTTGGCATCTTCCGCTCGTTCAGATGCTCCTTCTCCTGCTACTCCTCTTCACGGATTCCGTCAGCAGTCTTTCTTGGAATCCGTTTCCAAGAGACAACAGTTTGCGAGCAGGCACCCGACGGTGCAGAAGCTGAACGTCCTCCTGTCCAAGTTGCTGGTGCTGCAGTCCCTCCCTTTCCAAGTGGTGGACTCAGCACCTTTCCGAGAAATGATGGCTTGTGCCGAGCCGCGGTGGAGAGTGCCAAGCCGGCATTTCTTCGCCAAAAAGGCAGTGCCAGCCCTGCATTCACATGTAGAAGAGATGGTGGGCCAGTCTTTGAGCATGTCGGTCTCTGCCAAAGTGCACGGCAGCGCCGACGTGTGGAGCTGTAACTACGGTCAGGGACAGTACATGTCATTTACGGCCCACTGGGTGAACGTGGTGCCGGCACAGCCGCACCAGCAACTTGGACAGGTCACGCCGCTTTTGCCTCCACGTTTGCACGTCCTTGGTCCAGCAAAGATGTCCGCCTCTACCACCTCTTCTTCCGCCGTGTCCTCAGCCGCCACCCCCGTGCCAAGTCCCATTACCCGACCGGCATATCACATGTGCAGGGCGCAACGGTGTCACGCTGTGCTGCACCTGGTATGCCTTGGCGAACGTAGTCACACAGGGGAGGAACTTCTGAGTGTAATGAACAGAGAAATCGACAGATGGCTGTCTCCGCGCAAACTGAAAATCGGAACCATGTTGACCGACAACGGAAAGAACATGGTGTCTGCTCTGCGTCAAGGAAGGTTGTGCCATGCGCCATGCATGGCTCACGTGTTCAATCTGGTTGCCAAGCGGTTCCTAAAATCCACCATCCCACTGCAAGACATCCTTAAAATGTCACGTAAACTTTGCATGCATTTCAGCCATTCCTACACCGCAAAGCACACCCTCCTTGAGCTGCAGCGGCAGAACGGAATTCCACAGCATCGCCTGATCTGCGACGTTGCAACAAGGTGGAATTCAACCCTACATATGTTAGACCGCCTTTACGAACAGCGAAAGGCCATCACTGATTTCCTGATGTTACAAGCGGATAAAGGTACTCCCCTGTGTAACTTCGATGTCAGCCATTGGCAGCTCATGCATGACACCTGCCGCTTGCTCAGGCCCTTTGAGGAGGCCACGCTATTCGTGAGTCGGCAGGACTATGGGATGAACGACGTCATTCCTCTGATGCACGTCCTGGAACAAATGCTGTTAACAATGGCTGGTCAGGGTGCGGTAGACGTGGCGCACAGATCTCAACGCCACATGACCCCTGTGGGGGCAGGACAGGAAGAAGAGGAGGAGGTAGAGGAGGACATTGGTGCTCAGGAATTATTGAGTGAAAAGGGTGGTTTTTCCACTCAGTGGACAGGAGTGGAGGAGCAGGAGCATCTGGTAGAGGAGGAGGAGGAGGAGACAGAGGACCCAGACGCACCGTGGCAGTATGCTGTGGAGATGGAGGCAGGGAGTCCCTCGCATTCCTTGGCACAAATGGCCCATAGCATGCTCGGTTGCTTGCGTAGCGACAGCCGAATAATAACCATCAGGCAGAGGGATGACTTTTGGCTGTCCACCTTGTTGGACCCTCGCTACCGTTCAAAAATGGTGGCCTTTTTCACACCTGCTGAGAGGGAGGCCAAAATAAAGTACTATAAAAACCACCTATGTAGTCAGTTGGTCTCTGCCTTTCTGCGCCAACGTCCATCCTCAGACACTGTGGGCCCTGTGCGCTCGCGTTCCGCTGCCATGGCAGCAGGGGAGGGGTGGGGTGGTAGGAGCAGTGGCAGCTCCACCAGAAGCGGCTGCCTCAGTGTGCAGTCGATGATGAGTAGCTTTCTTCACCAGCGCAGTGAGGAAACTACTAACCAGCCGCAGCAGCAGCAGCATCAGGTGGACCTGGAGCAGGACCTCAAACAACAGGCTCGGGCCTACTTGGACAGCACCCTGCCAACCGAGGTAGACAATCCCCTTGACTACTGGGCAACGAAACTTGACCTTTGGCCCCAACTAGCTGAATTTGCCCTTGAAAGGCTGTCATGCCCGGCCAGTAGCGTGGCATCGGAGCGCGTGTTTAGTGCGGCAGGAGGTATTGTAACTCCGCGGAGGACACGACTGTCCACCCAAAGTGTGGAGAGACTCACGTTTGTGAAAATGAATCAGGCGTGGATTAGTCTGGATTTCAAACCACCAGTTCCTGACACAACTGACTAAATCCGCCATGAATCATGCCCCAAACATGTTATTATTTTTAACATAGGCCTCTGTATGGCCTTCAATTTAAGCTGCTTACGCTTCGCCACTCTGCCATGGGCCCCTGTACCGCCTCCTCTTGCTGCTGCCAGGTCCAGAGTGTGTCATTGGTCCCTGTACGGCCTCCCATTGCTGCTGACTTCATCGCCAGACTCTGCCATGTGCCACTTTCAGGTCTCCTTACACTGTTGGTGGGTTCCATTTTGTGATAGGGTGCTGTATGGCCTTCCATTGCTGCTGCCTCCACCGCCACCCTGCGCCATGTGCCTCTGTTGTCTGCTCACGCTGCTGACGGCTTCCGCTTTTTAACCGAGGCCTGTGTTTGGCTTCCGAATACTGCTGCATCCACCGCCACCCTGCGCCATGTGCCTCTGTCGTCTGCTCACGCTGCTGACGGCTTCCGCTTTTTAACCTAGGCCTGTGTATGGCTTCAGAATAATGCTGCCTACACCGCCACCCTGCGCCATGTGCCTCTGTCGTCTGCTCACGCTGCTGCCAGGTCCATACTGATTCATGGCCCCCTGTACCGGCTCCTCATGAACGTGGTTCAGCGGGTTTGCATCACTTAACGGCAAATCGTTGACAAACGCTGGGACGTTCAGTGTTGTGCGCATTAAGCCAGACACCAAAGGGCAGCACAGACCTGTTATTACTCGCTCAAGCATGGCTGAACAAAACCAGTCTCTACCACAAATTGGACCCAGACCTGCCCAGGGTCTCGTAAGTAGATTGCACGGAGGAGTAGAGTTCGTTATTGGAATTAACTGTGAGGGACTTTTAAACCTAGGCCTGTGTATGGCCTTCAATTGAAGCTGCTTCTGCTCCGCCACTCTGCCATTGGACTCTTGATAGTCGATGACTATCAGTACGAATCAGTATGGACCTGGCAGCAGCGTGAGCAGACGACAGAGGCACATGGCGCAGGGTGGCGGTGTAGGCAGCATTATTCTGAAGCCATACACAGGCCTAGGTTAAAAAGCGGAAGCCGTCAGCAGCGTGAGCAGACGACAGAGGCACATGGCGCAGGGTGGCGGTGGATGCAGCAGTATTCGGAAGCCAAACACAGGCCTCGGTTAAAAAGCGGAAGCCGTCAGCAGCGTGAGCAGACGACAGAGGCACATGGCGCAGGGTGGCGGTGGAGGCAGCAGCAATGGAAGGCCATACAGCACCCTATCACAAAATGGAACCCACCAACAGTGTAAGGAGACCTGAAAGTGGCACATGGCAGAGTCTGGCGATGAAGTCAGCAGCAATGGGAGGCCGTACAGGGACCCATGACACACTCTGGACCTGGTAGCAGCAAGAGGAGGCGGTACAGGGGCCCATGGCAGAGTGGCGAAGCGTAAGCAGCTTAAATTGAAGGCCATACAGAGGCCTATGTTAAAAAGTCCCCCCAGCAGCAGCGTGGGGAGACGACTATTAGTCGTCTCCCCACGCTGCTGCTGGGGGGACTTTTTAACATAGGCCTCTGTATGGCCTTCAATTTTAGCTGCTTACGCTCCGCCACTCTGCCATGGGCCCCTGTACCGCCTCCTCATGCTGCTGCCAGGCCCGTAATCTGCCATGGGCCCCCGTACCGACTCCTCATGCTGCTGCCAGGCCCGTAATCTGTCATGGGCCCCTGTACCGCCTCCTCATGCTGCTGCCAGGTCCAGAGTGTGTCTTTGGGTCCCTGTACGGCCTCCCATTGCTGCTGTCTCCATCGCCACACTCTGCCATGTGCCACTTTCAGGTCTCCTCACACTGCTGGTGGGTTCCATTTTGTCATAGGGTGCTGTATGGCCTCCCATTGCTGCTGCCAGGCCCGTAATCTGCCATGGGCCCCCGTACCGACTCCTCATGCTGCTGCCAGGCCCGTAATCTGTCATGGGCCCCTGTACCGCCTCCTCATGCTGCTGCCAGGTCCAGAGTGTGTCATGGGTCCCTGTACGGCCTCCCATTGCTGCTGTCTCCATCGCCACACTCTGCCATGTGCCACTTTCAGGTCTCCTCACACTGCTGGTGGGTTCCATTTTGTCATAGGGTGCTGTATGGCCTCCCATTGCTGCTGCCAGGCCCGTAATCTGCCATGGGCCCCCGTACCGACTCCTCATGCTGCTGCCAGGCCCGTAATCTGTCATGGGCCCCTGTACCGCCTCCTCATGCTGCTGCCAGGTCCAGAGTGTGTCATGGGTCCCTGTACGGCCTCCCATTGCTGCTGTCTCCATCGCCACACTCTGCCATGTGCCACTTTCAGGTCTCCTCACACTGCTGGTGGGTTCCATTTTGTCATAGGGTGCTGTATGGCCTCCCATTGCTGCTGCCAGGCCCGTAATCTGCCATGGGCCCCCGTACCGACTCCTCATGCTGCTGCCAGGCCCGTAATCTGTCATGGGCCCCTGTACCGCCTCCTCATGCTGCTGCCAGGTCCAGAGTGTGTCATGGGTCCCTGTACGGCCTCCCATTGCTGCTGTCTCCATCGCCACACTCTGCCATGTGCCACTTTCAGGTCTCCTCACACTGCTGGTGGGTTCCATTTTGTCATAGGGTGCTGTATGGCCTCCCATTGCTGCTGCCAGGCCCGTAATCTGCCATGGGCCCCCGTACCGACTCCTCATGCTGTTGCCAGGCCCGTAATCTGTCATGGGCCCCTGTACCGCCTCCTCATGCTGCTGCCAGGTCCAGAGTGTGTCATGGGTCCCTGTACGGCCTCCCATTGCTGCTGTCTCCATCGCCACACTCTGCCATGTGCCACTTTCAGGTCTCCTCACACTGCTGGTGGGTTCCATTTTGTCATAGGGTGCTGTATGGCCTCCCATTGCTGCTGCCTCCACCGCCACACTGTGGCTCCACACTCTGGTTTTGGCCCCGTGACTGCCCAAATGAGTTAAGTGTGCGGTGATTCTAAGATCGACGGCACTCATCTGCATGTCATACTGACTGACAGTATTAATTCTCTTCCCCAGCAGACTCCAAGGGCATTTAAATTAAAGGTACAGTATTCTGCACTAATATAAAGGCTCTCTGAAGCCTAGAAACACCCTTTTTACACGTTAAATTCGCAGCGAATATATTCGCCTCGAATCGAATTTATTCCGCGAATTCGGCGAATCAGCCGAATCGAATTTTTGAATAATTCGCTCATCTCTAATAATAATCATCACAATTATGACAAATCACGGCTTGAACTATCTTGATTTGCATGTAATGAGTCTTATCTCATATATTAGTTTCACCTTTTATGTTGCATTACTGAAATAAATGAACTTTTGCACGATATTCTAATTTTTTGAGTTTCACCTGTATAAGTTCCAAGGTTGGTATACTCATAGATTGGACTAACACAGAATTGCCTAGTTATAGTGTATGGCTTCCATATATACTGCAAAGGTACATTACACACATCTGTTTAGTTAAAAATCTGCTTCACTATAAACAAAAAAAAGACCGAAAATTTTGAAAAAAAAAGTTTTGTTTACTTTTGGCTATAACAAATATATAGTAAACTCAAAGTTAGTCACAAATTTAGGCCAAAATGTATTCTGCTACACGTTTTTCATAACAAAATCCCAATAAGTGTATATTGATTGCTTTGTGTGAAAGTTATAGGGTCTACAAACTATGGTATAGATACTGCAAGTTACGCCATATTTTGCTATACAGCACAGCACTAGTTTAACTGACAATTGCGCGGTCATGCAATACTGTACATAAATTACATTTAAGTACTTTTTTCACACAAATAGAGCTTTCTTTCGGTGGTATTGGTCACCTGTGTGCTTTTTATTTTTCACATTATAAACAACAACAAAAAAAGATTTTCTCATTTCTGTCCTAAAATATATCCAAAAAAAATCATGTTTCATCATCAATTTAGGCCAAAATGTATTCTGCTACATATTTTTGGTAAAACAATTCCAATAAGTGTATATTGATTGCTTTCTGTGAAAGTTATAGCGTCTACAAACTATGGTATAGATAACATTTCTTGAGGTGCTAAAATACCAGGACAGTACAAACACCCCCAAATGACTCCTTTTCGGAAAGTAGACACCCTAAACTTTATACTGAGAGGCATATTGAGTCCATGCAAGATTTATTTTTTTTTCCACAAGTCTTTGGAAAATGACAAAAACATTTTTTTTTTACACAAAGCTGTCACTTAAATTATATGATGCTCACACAATCCATTGGCTTATGTGGAATTACACCCCAAAATAAATTCTGCTACCCCTACCGAGTATGGGGATACCACATGTGTGAGACTTTTTGGAAGCCTAGCCACATACAGGAAACTGAAATCCAATGACCACTTTGAAAGCCTGAAGGTGCGTAACTTCCTCATTTCACTTCCTCAATACCTATCACAGTTTCGGAGGCCCTGAAGTGCCAGGATAGCATCACCCTGCCCACCCCCCCAAATGACCCCATTTGGAAAGTAGACACCACAAGGAATTTAAAAAGAGGCATGGTGAGTATTTTGCAGATCTTATTTTTTCTCACAAGGTTTAGAAATATACGACAAGAGAAGAAAAGTATGTTTTTGTTTTCTTTCTTCATTTTCCAAAAACTTGTGGCAACAAATGAGACCTGCAAAATACTCACCATGCTTCTTATCAAATTCCTTGGGGTGTCTGCTTTCCAAAAAGGGGTTATTTGGGGGGGGGGTTTGGTGCTATCCTGGCATTTCATGGCCTTTGAAACTGTGATAAGTAATCAGGAAATGTAATGAGGAAATAAAGCCCTTTAAAAGCCTGAAGGTGCTTATTAGATTTTGGGGTCCTGTACTTGGCTAGACAGCCAAAAACATTTCTTACATGTGGTACCCCCATACTCAGGAGAAGTAGCAGAATGTATTTTGGGGAGTAATTCCACATATACCCATGGCATGTGTGAGCAGTAAATCATTTAAGTGACAATTTTGTGTAAAAAAAAATATTTTTTTTTTGCCATTTTCCAAAAACTTGTAAAAAAAGAAATTCTTCCATTGACTCAACATGCCTCTCAACAAATAGTTTAGGGTGTCTACTTTCCAAAAAGGGTCATTTTGGGGGGTGGAGGGTGGGGGCATTTTATGCCCATCATTAGAAGTTTATTCCACACATCACTCACTCTTCTAACCACCTGAAGATCAAGCCTTTTCTGACAATTTTTGTTCACATGCCAAAAATCTGCATTTTTTGCTAGGAAATTACTTTGAACCCCCAAACATTATATATATTTTTAAAGCAGACACCCTAGTGAATAAATTGGTGGGGCTGCAATTTTTTATGTCATACAGTACTCGGGCAGCGATTATTCAAAAGCACATTGTAAAAAAAAATACACTGTTTTTACTTTTAATGCACAAAAACACAATAAATTGGCCAATTATTTTGTAAAATATAAAAGATGATGGTATGCCGAGTAGATAGATACCAAGCATGACATGCTTTAAATCTGCACATGCCCTGTGCAATGGTGACAAACTGCATACTTTTTTAATATCCATAGGCAATGCTTTAACAGCCTTTACAAGATACCATTTTAGATTTACAGAGGAGGTCTAGTGCTAGAATTACTTCCCTTGATCTGACATTCGCAGCAATACCTCACATGCATGGTGCAACTGTTGTTTACATACTGGCACAGGGTCAACGCTCGCACACCAGGTGCGCGCGTGGGGGGGCAAGGGTGCTTTTTTTCTTTTTTTTAAAGTTAATTTGATTTTTTAAATTATTTTTACACTGTCCCTTTCATTTTTTTTATCACTTTTAATGCTATCACAGGAAATGCAAATATCCCCTATAACTTCAATGGGCATTGTCATATATTCTTTTTTGAGAAATCTGGGGTCTATCAGACTCTAGATATCTCCTCTGCCCTTACATTATCTAATCTTACCAAGTTCGGTGTGACCAGATGCTTTCCCAATTTATAAATGGCGCTGTTTATATCCTGCGAAACTGAAGTGATGAAATGCTCATAGCTTCTGATTTCTTAGACTATAGAGATGCCTGGCACCATTCCGGTCTCCAATCAGCTCTATGGTCAGCTGGCAGAAACACCGGCTGCATTCTTAAGCTCCCCCAATGGCATGGGACTGCCCGAGAAGGCCGTGGAAGGCAGCAGGGGAGGGGGGGCATCTTCTCCAGCTTCTTGTAAAAGCAATTCTGCTGCTAATTAGCCACTAGGATTGACAAAAAATATTATAAATTGACAAAAAATATTATAAAATATATATGCCGAAGCATAGGGGCCATCCACCCACTGGCCACCCCAGGCCCCCATGTTTCGGCATATACCTGCGGATGAAAATTTTCATCCAACAGTACTGCCCACACTGACTTATGCATATCCTGAGAGCAAGTTCCTGTTGCTGTCAAAATAAACAGGTCGGTGCTGAAGCTGAATGCCATTCCTGTAAAGTAAACATCAATGGTTAACAATAAAACAGTTATTGAAAATCCTGCCCTCCTGAACCTCATTTACCATTGTATTTAAAGGTTTCAATTATGTCTCCCCTTTCCCTTATTTCCTCTAGACTGTACATATTAAAGTGTTACTAAACCCAGGACCCTGCATTCACTATATCTGGTCTCCCACAGTACACAGAACATTGAAATGCAATTATTTCATTAAATATAAACTGCTAAATACCTTTTTTCATCAGCAGTTAGAGCAGTCTTGTGACTTCTATCAGTGTTTAGCAGAGCACTGGTTAAAGCTTGTAGGAGGAGTTTTCTTTCTGCTCTAGGAGGATGCAGAACCCTTGACCCTCTGTCTGGACAGTGCTGATTGGCCCTGTGCTGATGGGGGTCACTGGAAGAAGGGGAGGATCAGAGAAGTCAGGCTCAAAAAGCATATTTACACAATGCAGAGGATTAACCCCTCAGATTTCACAGTGAGTATATCAAGCATGCTTTACTTCATATACAGACTGATTTTACTGTTGTGGGTTTAGTAACCATTTAAGTTTCAGAGGTTGCTCTTAATATGTTTTATCTCCCAGACCTTTAACCATTTTTTTTTACTCGTCTCTGGACTCGTTCTATCTTATCAATATCTTTTTGTAAGCGAGGTCTCCAGAACTGGACACAGTATTCTAAATAAGGTCTAACTAAAGATCTATATAGAGGAATCAGGACCTCCTTCCTCCTGCTGGTGACCCTTCTAGTGATGCATCCTAGAATTCTATTCACTTTCCCCACTGTCTGGCCACACTTTTTGCTCATTTTGCAATCATCTGAAATACATAACCTCAGATCCTTTTCTTCTGTAGTTCTGGTAAACACTGTACCCCCAATATGGTACTCTCAAAGGTTTATTTTTCCCTAGGTGCATAATTTTAAATTACACACATTTGTATCAGCAAAAAGAAATACCTTACCAAACAAACCTTTAGTTATATCACTTACATATAGATTAAATAGAACAAGACCTAGTACAGAGCACTTGGGTACACCACTAGTGACAGGTCTCTGTTCCGACTGAACCAGATTTACAACCACACTCTGGTAGCTATCCTTTAGCCAACTGCATACCCACTGAACCATCCAAGGGTTAAGCCCTAGCTTGAACAACTTTGTAGTAGGTCATTATGTGAAACAGCATCAAATGCCTTGCTGAAATTTAGATACGTTATGTCCACAGCACCACCCTGGTCCAAAACGTTGGTAATATAGTAAAAAGACGCAATAAAATTAGTCTGACAGGATCTGCCCTCAGTAAAGAAATGCTGATTTGTGTCCAACAAGTTGTGTGTTTTTAAGTGATCAACAATCTTTCTTTTCAGGAGTGATTCCATTAACTTGACTACAATCAATGGTAAACTCACTGGCCTGTAATTGCCAGCTTCTACCTTGCTACCCTTTCTGCGGATAGGTACAATAGCTGTTCTACAGTCAAAGGGAATGTCTCTTGTTAGAAGAGATTGATTAAAAAGATCCATTAATGGTCCAACAACTCTACTTAGAAGTTCTCTTAGAACTCTGAGATGAATACCACCAAGGCCCATTGCTTTATTAACATTTAAATGAGCCAGTTCCTCTGCTACCTCTGTCCCTTGATTTCCTCAAAATGAAACATCATTACTAGACTCAATATGATTCCCCAACTTGTTATTGTTAGTACAATTGTTTTTCTGAGAAGACAGAACAGAAGTTATTATTTAAGTGGTTTGCTACATCCAGGTCTCCCTCAACATAAGTGTTGTGCCCAGTTTTCATTTTAGCGATCCCATTGCATTTTTTTCCGTATATTGCTAATGTACCTAAAAAAGGTTTTATCTCCTTTCTTAATAGATTTAGAAAATTCCTCCTCATTCTGTGCTTTGGCAGCACTGATAATGTGTTTGGCCTCCGTTTGTCTATTTTTATACTCTTCTCTGTCAGCTGCACCTCCTGTTTCCTTGAAGCCTCTATATGCTGATTTTTTTTCTCCTTTAATCCTATTTACCTATTTCTTTATTGAGCCATATAATTTGTTTCTTCCATTTATTCTTACTAACTTGCTTGACATATAATCTAGTTGCCTCCAGGATGGTAGACTTTAACAGTGCCCACTGATTATCATACCCCCCTAGTCACCGCTTCTCCGGAGAGAATCAGCTCAGTTTGGCTAATCTTTCCCCTTAGCTTTCCCTTCTCTTCATTCACTCACTCCAGTCTTCCGATAGCCTTTATGTGGACTGGTGCCCAAAACTGAACTGCATATTCTAGTTCATTGAAGCAAGTGCCATCTTTGTTGTGCAACTTTTCTTTTCCAGCCATGTTCCAAATGACATGCTGTACATTCACTATTCTGCACTGCACAAACCTAGGCTATATTGCATATAGTGTCACATCAAATAATAGTCCAATCCTGAAGAAGCAGCTTTCGCCTTGAAACATTGAACGCTGAACACCTTAGTTCATGTTACTGTAATACAAGGTTGTATCTTTTTGATTACTTTATGATTACTACAAGAGATTAGTCCTTTGGGCATTATTTATATCTTTCCCTGTATAAGGTTTTCTTAGAATGTTATGCTATTTTAATTGATATGAATAACTATATATTTTTTATAATTGTTGCCTGTCTCACGTTGTACCTGTAAAGTCAAATGTCACGGAGTAGCATCTTTTTGTTCCCCCAATTTGTGGTTCTGAATATTAAGGATGTAGTACAGTGGAAGTTTAATTTGTTCTTTGGTTTTTAAAAGGATGTCACCATTAGAGCGCACCTAGAAATAATGAGAGATTATAGAGAATGGTGCCCTAGAGAAGATAGCAGCTTAGAGCCACCCTCCACCCTATTTGTTGACATTGAAAAGGATTGCAATAAGAACACAGAGGCTTCCTCATTTTTACTGTTTTTACTGGCATAACTTGACCCATGGCCTACAAGTACATACTCCCCTGTGAAGTCACAGGCAGGAGCACAACTTTGACCAAGTGTTCTATCCCCCCTGGTTTACTGCAGGAACAAGGAAGTAATAGCTGGGCGCTCTGGGTATCCATCAAGCCCAAGGTTTCTGCCCATTAGTTTGAGCTCTCATAATGGAGGATATTTTTATGTTTAAACCTTACTGTAGCTTGCTGCCAGTATCTAGTTAAATGCCTTCATTAGAGCAGATCAGTTATTTAACTGCAGTGTAAGTGCTCTACATTGAAGCCCACAGAACCACACAGGAAGTAAGCCCCTCCACTGGTACCTAGGTAGGGATTTTTTTTATTAATATTTTATTAAGTTTTACATTTCATCTATTCCATCCAATTCAATATAACGTATTCCATTAATTTCACCCAAAATACAAAAAATACAAAACTCCCCTGTCCCCCCACCCTATCCCAGTCAATACCTTCCCTTCCCTCACCCCCCCCCCCCCCCTCCTATTTTTGGTACTTCCTGTTCCATCCAGAATTTAGTAATCAGACTTTTAGCTGCATTAATATAGTGCAATAACCCTGCATTTTTATACCTTTCAACCGTTAACTCTGTTCCATGAAAAAGACATATCCCTGGCTCCTTTAATATTTTTATCCCAGTTATTTCTTGTATCAGGTGGATTATTTCTTCCCAATATTTTTGAATTTTGTGACACTCCCACCAAATGTGACCTACTGTGCCCTGTTCCCCACAACCCCTCCAACATAAAGGTGATTTATCCCTATTTTGTTTGTGTGCTATATTTGGTGTCATATACCACCTCGCCAAACATTTATAGTTCATTTCTACATCTTTCATGCTCACATTACCGTGTGTTAACTTGGAAATCTTTGTTTTTCTTCCTCTATTCTTATTCCTAATTCTCTCTCCCATCTCTCCATATATGCAGGTACCGTATTTGTTGTTAACTTTAAAACTGTAAAAATTTTATATATTTTTGAAGTTCCATGTTTCCCGTCCCCCCGTGTACTTAGCAAAATTTCAAATGGGTTCCACTGTTCTTTATTCCTTAGGGGCCTAGGAAGTTTTTCTATAAAATGTTTCATTTGTAAATACCGCCACTCATTTACTTTAGTGAACAATGCCTTCTTTTTCATTTCTACTAGGGGCAAATTGCCTTGCCTTTCATTAGGTCTCTTAATTGAGCATCTCCTTTTTTATCCATCTCCCTACAATCTTTTCATTCCCCGGTGGAAAAAAAATCTGTGTTTACAATAGGTATCAACATTGAGTTAAATTCCCATCCCATCTGTTTGTGCATTGTGTCCCAAACTCTCAAAACAATTCTTGTAAATATACTTGTACTATCTATCATTCCACGACAGTGAGATGGTAACCATATTATCTTATCCAAATGTGTTTTACTTGATGTGTTTTCTATATTTATCCATCTTTTCCCCTGTGAATTATGTGTCCAATCAAAAATTCATGCTATCAATACTGAGTTATAGTATCTTCTAAAACCAGGTACACCTAATCCCGTTTTCTTTGTCTCTGGTTAGAACTTCGTAACTTACTTTAGGTTTTTTATTTCTCCATATAAACTTTAACATATTTTTTTTAATTTTCCTAAAATACTGTCCTGGCAGCTTTATTGGGATCATCTGAAATTTATATAAAATATTTGGAACAATTACCATTTTAATTAGATTTATTCGTCCTATCCACGATACACCACCTATCCCAAATTCTCTCATTTCGTCTTTGATTTCATTTAATAATGGAAAATAATTTACTTTATATAGATTCTGTAGGGAGACAGCTAAATTTATTCCCAAATATTTTAGTTCTTTTTCCTTCTACGACAAAGAAAATCCTTTTTGTAAAGCCTTTTTCTCTCCTCTTGGAAGATTTATATTCAAGATTTCTGTTTTAGTTGGGTTAATTTTTAAGTTAGACAACTCCCCGTATTCCTTCAGTGTTTTCATTAAATTGGGTAATGTTATCCTTGGGTTACCTACATAGAACAGCAAGTCGTCGGCATATGCCACAACTTTATGCTCTGTCTCTCCTATCCTAATTCCCTTAATATCCATATTTTTCCTTATTTTTGCTAGGAGGGATTCTAATGACAGGACAAACAGCAAAGGTGACAATGGGCATCCCTGACGGGTCCCATTATACATCTTGAAACTTTCTGATCTTTCCTTGTTAACCTTTATTACAGCTGATGGTTGACTGTATAATTTCCCTATCCATATTCTCATTCTAGGGCCCATCTCCAGAGCTTTCAGTGTATCCAACATATACCCCCAGTATAATCTGTCAAACGCTTTCTCAGCGTCTACTGACAATAACAAAATGGAATTTTTCTCTTTTACTTTTTTGTATAAGCATTATTGATCTTAATCCATTATCCGTACCTTCTCTCTAAGGGACAAACCCCACTTGATCCATATGGATCCACTCCGGCATTAAATCCTTTAACCCATTTGCTAAAACTTTTGCATATAGTTTGGTGTCTATATTTAGTAGGGATATCAGTCTATAGCTAGAACACTGTGTACTATCTTTCCCTTCTTTTGGTATTATTGTAATATGTGCCTGGAGGGATTCCTCCCTCATTACCATCTCCCCTCCCAATGCATTCATATTAGGTCAGTTTAGGTATCAATTAATCTTTACATTTCTTATAGTATCTCACAGTATACCCATCCGGTCCCGGACTTTTCCCTGCCATGGTACTCTTTAATGCACTGTGAATTTCTTTTTCTGATATTGATCTCTCTAGGGATATTAACTGTTCTTCCTCTCAATTTCGGTAACCCCGCCTCTTTTAGGTATATCTGTCTTTTTTTACTTCTTTCTTCCTCTTCTCTTAGGAACTGTTGGGGATTGATATTATATAATTTACTATAATAATCTTTAAACACTTTTGCAATATTTTTGGTAGAATATTTTAGTTTTCCTTTATTATCTCTTTCTTTCTCTATATAGTTCCTACCTTTCTTTTTTCTTTGGGCTCTCATTAAGAATTTTCCCCACCGATATCTTTTGCTAATCATTTTATTAAACACTCTCCTTTTTTCTTCCTCCATTAAGTTATTTAGTTCTTCTCGTTTTTCCATTACATTCTGCATAATCTGTTTTGTTTTTTGTTTTTTATGTACCTGTTCTAATTCAAGTAATTCTCTATGAAGCGTGTTAATTCTCTCTTTCCTTTCCTTTTTCTTTTTCACCCTAACCGCTATTAAGATTCCTCTAATATAGGCCTTATGGGCTTCCCACACAGTCGCTATCGACACCTCTTCAGTCTCATTTCTTTCAAAATATAGTTCTATTTCTCTTTTAATTGTCTGTTCCGTCTCCTGATCCTGAAGAAGTGTCTCATTTAATCTCCACGTATTTACCTTTTTTTAATAATTTCCCCATTTTAACCTCATTGTGACAGGTGAATGATCCGGTAAAGTTATAACTTCTATCTTTGCTTTCACCAATGACTCTATAAGTCTGTGGTCTAGCAATATATAATCCAATCTTGAGTACGTCTCATGTGCATGAGAATGGAATGTATAGTCTCTATCACTCAGATTTTTGATTCTCCAACTATCTACCAACTGACAGTTTTGTATTGTTTTCCTTAGTCCTTTCAAATGTTTATTACCCTCTCTCAGCACATGAGACGTCGTATCGATCTGTGGTTCCATGCAACAATTAAAATCCCCTGCCACAATTAGTTTGCCTTTTTTAAAATCTAATAGCTTCTTCAGTATGTTCTTTAGATAGACCTCTGTTTTTTTTATTGGGGCAATATATATTTGCCAATGTACATTCTACCTCTTGCAATTTCCCCTTTAAGAATAAATATCTCCCCTGCAGATCCTCCATTTTGTCTTCCAAACTAAACCTTATATTTTTCACAAACCCAAGTGCCACACCTTTAGCATGTTTAATTGGGGAGTCTGTATAATACCATAATGGGTAGTGCTTAGAATATAATTGCACATTTGTTTCTTGTATTAGTTGGGTTTCCTGTATGAATACTACCTCAATTAATCTTTTTTGTATTTCTCTAAGTATCTTGAATCTTTTCTCCCAGCTATTTAACCCTTTAACATTATAAGTCATAAAGTTAACCTCCTCCATTACTATATATATTTTCCATTCTTTCTTTCCCTAGGATTCTCCCTACTTCTTCTATCTCCTCTCTTTATGCTGAGTGTCACCCTTATCCCTTTACCCTCCCCCACCACCCTCAATTCCCCAGTCCCTATCCTCCCATTACCCCCCCCATCCCTTAGGCTACCTTTTTGCCTACAAATCATTTGTGGTCCCAATACCACCTTTGATTCGACTTTAAGGTGGTGCTCCAACCATGCTACCTATCCTCCTCCGTGTCCTGCCACTCTCTATATCTAATAAGTCTTCAGCGACCCATCTAAGTGGAAGAGTTGGAGAGAAAGGGAAAAGGGGACAAAAAAAAAGGGACACCCCCCCTCCCCTCCTCTTTTCTATTCTCTATTCCTCCTTCCAACTACCTGCCAGTCCTCTTTTTCAATAGCTCCTGTCTTGCCTTCCTCTTCTTCCCACCCAGGTATCACCATTCTCTGTAATTTAAGTCTCTCACAAAAGTCTCTCATATCTTCAGGAAATCTCAATCTTGCTGTACGTCCGTTTTACCATCCGATTAAACACACCGGGAAGCCCCATCTATATTACACGTTTTGCTTCTTCATCTGCTCTAATAATGGTTTTAGAGATCTCCTTCTTGTCAGTGTCTCTGCTGCTAAATTGGCAAAAATCTGAATATTTATTTCTCCATATTTAATTGCTCTTCTTCCTTTTATCTTCTTCCATATTTCTTCTTTGTCCCCAAAACATCTGTCGATTTTTCTTTACCCCTTTCTTGTTGGAGCTTTCCTATTCTATATACACTGTCCAATTTAAGAGTCTCTGATGTAGATCTGTCCATTATAGTATTCAACATTTTACATTTTATACCCGTTAGGTCTTCACCGTGTGAAATCTCTGGTACTCATTTTATCCGTAAGATTACATCTCATATCCCTATTTTCATGATCCTCTATCTTATATAGCAGCTTTCTTTGTCCTTTTCTCATTTCTATCGTCTGCTTTTCTAGTTTCAAAATAGTTTGGGCATGTTCTTTCACTTTTCCCTCAGTTTCTTCCACTCTTGATATCATTTGCCCCAGATCTTTCTGTATTATCACCATCTCTTGTTTTATTGATTTTTCAAGGCTTTTAAACATTTCTGCTATTTCCTTTTTATTTGGCATTTGTAGTTCCTTTTCTTGTTCTACCACCTCCACTCTTTCTTTCCTTTGTTGACTACTATTAGCCATTCCCAGGGATAGTCTAGGACTGTCTTCCATACTGATTTACAGCTCACTCCTTTCACTTAAGCCTTGTTGTCTTTCTGGGGTCAGATTCCCCTGTGAAGGTATATATTTTTTAATCATACCTGTTTGGGAACTTTTGGGCCCACCTCCTTTGACCACTTTATTTTTCATGCCGTCAAAGATTTTGTTCACTTATCCAAGCTCTGGGGGGGGGGTAATTATTTTACAGTCCCGTGTATCACTTTAAATTCCCCTCTGCTAGACTCTGTATCTACTGGGACATGTACTCTGTTACTTTGTCCTCCTTTCTTCTAAACCCCCTGGGTGATCTCCTCCTTTAAATTCCCACCAGCCCCTCCGCTTGTATTGCTGCTTTTACTTTGCTTAGGGGGAAATTTCCCCCGCTGGGTTCTGTTCCTGATAGTATGAGCCCCGTGTAATCAGTGGGAGAGCTGGCGTCTCCCTCTGCCTGAGAACACCGGCCGGCTTCTCCTCCTCCCAGTACTCCCTTGTGGGAGGTCACGTGGCCGCCTTCGCGTCCTCCGGCTCCAAGCAACCCTCTGCTCCAGATGGAAACCTCAGCCGTCCTACTGCAGCGGACCCCAGACGCTTTGTCCTCCTCTCCAACCGACCCGTCCCGCAAACCTCCGCACTCGACAACTCTCCTCATGCTCTCACTCCTCCAGCGAGATCCCCCTCTCACAGGTATATCTTTACAGGCATCCCTGACGGCTTTGCAGGACACTTTTGAGGGGCAGGTGGCTGACGTGCGGAGAGTGCTCACATCACGCTCTCCCTCACCGCCATGGCCAGGCTCCTCCCTCCATGCCCTAGGTAGGGATTTCAGATTTTTAAAACACAGCACATAATGTAAAACATACACAGCAAACAGTTAACCCTTTGATCGCCCCAGATGTTAACCCCTTCCTGCCCAGTGTCATTAGTACAATGTCACTGCTTATTATTAGCCTGATCACTGTATTAGTGTCACTGGGGATGTCCGTGACAGTTAGTCAGTTCCCAACCAGTGTCAGAATGCCTGCCGCAGTCCCAATATAATTCACTGATCGCCGCCGATACTACTATAAAATTCCAGTATATATACCGCCATTTGTAAACGCTATAACTTTCACGTAAAACAATTAATTTACACACATAGGGATTTTTTTTAGCAAAGACATGTACCAGGATACATTTTAGCCTAAATTTATGAAGAAATTTGATTTTTTTTTTAAATTTTATTGGATATGGTTTATAGCAAAAAGTTGAAAATATTGTGTTTTTTTTTTCAAAATTGTTGGTCTTTTTATGTTTAGAATGCAAAAAATAAATAACGCAGAGGTGATCAAATACCACCGAAAGAAAGCTCTATTTGTGGGGGGAAAAAAGGACAACATAAATTTAATTTATGTACAGCATTGCATGATTGCACAATTGTCAGTTAAAATAACACAGTGCCATATCGCAAAAAATGGCCTGGTCAGGAAGAGGGGTAAATCCTCTGGAGGACAAGTGGTTAATAATAATAATAATACACGCATTTGATTTTCAGGTACAGGTTAGTCATAATACATTTGATATTCCAGGAAATGACAGGTCTGATACAAATATCACAGTGTTTTTGGTCAACATTTAGAAGCCAACAACCTGTTGTACTTTTGAAGAGGTTACACTTTCACTTGTAGAAAAGTAGTTGCAAAATGAGTGCAGCACCCTTACTCCCTGACCCCCAAAAGCTAGTGGAACCCACAGAGACAAAGCAGACTAGCATTTTACCCCAGGGTGAGTCCTCGGCACTAGTGGAGCAATGTGTACAAATGGGCACCAACCTCTGTCAGTTTTTTGATTCCCATTCCATACTCCAGGGAAAAGGTGTTAGGGCACAGGACACCCATGAAATAGCAGACTCCAAAAAAGGTTAACACAAGTACTTACTGTCTTCACTGATGGAGAACTTTAAAGCCTACCCAGCACTCGTTGAATGATAGGTGCTGACTGCAAAACACTTGTCAGTTCAGCTGCCAACACCCTTTCAATTCAAGTTTCTTTGGCCCAACAAGACATCTGGACTTCCTTCATGGCACTTCAATCTCCATGTTTCAAAAACTAGGCCCCATACTCAGGGCTTTGCCCAGTCCCATGATCATCCCCCTCAGGCAACAGGCCTAAGAGAATTCAACAGGCAAACACATCCCTCATTTAGGCAGGAGGCTCAGAGGAGAACTTAATGTGGTATTAAACTCAAAAACAAACATTTGTTATATTTCCGCTTTCCAAATAGATGTGGTGACTGCAAAGTTTTCTTTTTCAGGCTTTATTTCCTTTCAACAGAACAAGCTCTCCTGCAAAAGTATCAGTTAAGAGTTTTGAGACAAAACATTTACCACTGACAGGGGTGCTTACAATGGCCAGCTTTTATTTACAGATGTAAAACCTTATCCCAAAAGAAAAAAACTGTTGCTGTAATCAGTGAGTGAGTTGGCACATCTCAGGATCAGATCCTCGTGAGGCATGGTTTTGAAATCAGCTCTGAGCAGAGTCAATTCAAAGTTCTGGAATCTCTGAGGTCTCTTAGGGCAGTTGGGCAGCCCATGAGATGCCTGGCAGCAGCAGCAGTCTCTGAACCTCTGGAACCCTCCTGAGGAGAAGGAACCTTGTTCTCCACTGTCCCCTCCAGGGATTGACTGGAACCAGGGGCGGACTGACAACTCATGTGGCCCCTGGGCAATAGGGGATCATGGGGCCCTTGTGTCCTTGCTCAAACTCAAAAAAGCCTATGAAAAAGGTACCAGGGGCATCTCATGGGGTCCCCTACTGACCCCGGGCCCTCGGGCAGTGCCCTAGGTTCCAAATGGTCAGTCCGCCCCTGACTGGAACCAAATAAATATTCAGGCTGGTAGATTTGAATCTCCCACCCCAAGCTCTCGAAGCTGCTTCCAGAGGCAGGGGAAGCAATCAAACTCCCAGCCTGTGAGACCCTGAACAAGCCAGGGCAAACAAATACTGCTCCCTCCCAAAGCTAAATTGCCTAGCATACTATGCTCGGAGTGTGCTACACTTAGATTTATCCTGATGTGCTTTGTTAGCCTAAACCCTGTCCAAATCTACCCTGTCTGCACAGAAACCAGCTTCCAGGTTATTTTGTCAAAGCTTAATTAAACAAGCTGAAGTTAGAAGCTGACTGACTACCATGCACAGCTGCACCAGATTTTGCACTCTCCAGTTTTAGTAAATCAATCCCTATGTGTATTTACTCTGTCATTTATCCCAATAAAGGCCTGTAGAGGCAGTTACATTATTTCAGCTGCCAGTCTTCAGACTAGAAATTACCATCAGAAACAATTAGCTCAACACATTTTGATAAAAATAATCTGTGCGCTTTATTGTTCAACCTTGGCCAAGTATTATCAAAGTATTATCAAAACACTTCCATCTATATGATGGAAATATTTTTCTGTATTGTAGTAAGAACAGATATAAATCTATCAAATCTAGTATATACTGACACTATTTAAAATGCATTACAGGTATATATAGTACAGTAAATATAATAGTGATTTTGCACACAGTCCCAAATACAATTTATATCTATTACCAAACTCTAAAAGGCTGGAAAAATTCAGCTAATTTTCATGTGCACTCATAATGAATTTGAGATGAGTTTTTG
Organism: Staurois parvus; assembly: GCF_062004578.1. Classification (NCBI taxonomy): domain Eukaryota; kingdom Metazoa; phylum Chordata; class Amphibia; order Anura; family Ranidae; genus Staurois; species Staurois parvus. The sequence continues at coordinate 1,083,082 of NW_028318090.1, read as the reverse complement.
ATGCTTCTGAGATAATTCTGAGTTCACTGGCAGGTGGATTTGACATGCAGGCCTTAAAAAGAGTGAGAGCTGATTCACACATATGCTGTGCGGATTGAAGCTCAGGTTTCACAGCTAATTGGTAAAGTATTGTTCACAGGTTCATGTCAGGTTTACATCAGGTTCAGGACAGGATTAGCTCAGGCTCTTATCCTGTTCACACATATGCGGTTTAGGAACGGCTTCCATAGATGTCAATAGCCTCTTTTTAAAACTTCACTGAATCTGCACCGGCCATGCACCGGATATATGTGAACAGGCACCATAGGAAGCAATGGTATTTCACATGTCATGTGGATTTGCGGTTCAAACCGCATCCAATCCGCATATATGTGAACGGGCACTGAATCGCTTTATAAGACTCCCGCTCCAGGTCCATGAAGCCAGTACTCACAGTATGTCCTCAGTCTGAGAACATCTTGTAGCAGAGAAGAGGCACTGCAGAGACAGCACCAGAGAGGACATGAGTAACGCATCTTGAGCTTAATTTTTATTAATTTGCTGCAGGACATTTAAAAAAATTAGAATGAAGCTGAGCTTTAATTTCCTACTACAGACCCAAAAAAAGTGTATGGCAAATTAATTTATCTTTCAAATGTTCAATCCAAAACCGGAAAGCAGGCAAAGAATTAGGCTGGCCATAGATGGATTGAAATTCGGCCCGTTCAAATTAATTTTGATCCGTGTATGGCTGTCCCTGTTCGAGAGAAGGCGATCTAACGATCGCCTTTGTCAAACAGCAATGATGGGAAAACGTTTGCTCAACCGCTGTATTCTGAGAGCGAAGAATATAATGGCACCTCGCTGGTGTGGATGGAGAAATCCATGTTTTTGTTTTTTTTTGATCAGCCCATTAACTGATCGAGTCATCTATGGTCACCTTTAGGTATGCATGCTGCATAGATTGAGTCACCTGAAAAAAAAATAAAGGCCTGCAATTTGCCATGATGTGAACAATATGAAAATGATGTAACCCAAACCAAAAGTCACCTTAATAAAAGACCAATGTTCAATTATTATTTCTGTTAGATTTTTTCTGCATTCTTCAGTTCTATAAGTGTTATGTTGTATTTCTTGTTATTCACCAGGTTTAGCTGTGAAAATAATGTGTTCTTTATATTACCTCTTCATTTTTATTTGTTATTTCTATATTCTGTGTATTGGCAGTGCTGTAACTACAGCTGCATTTCATCACTGAATTTATATGTATTGTTCTTGCCTATTATCACACATGCTAAAGCAATAAGCCTCTTGCATATGCTAATTTTATGTTTTGTATGTTTTGGTGCGTGAAAGAAACTGATGTTTTTACTTAGACTGCTTTTCTGTTTACTGGTTCTGCTAAGTACATCAATTACATAAACTTTACAGCTAGCACTTCTGTAGAATAACTATATTTGCAGCTTGTCTAGAAGGACCTCTGAGGCCTCCCAACATAGTTGGCTCGGCTCTTTGCTTTGTTTTTAGCCTGTTCAGACTTTGGCCAATGGTGAGATGTTTGATTTTTTTTTTTTTTCTTCATTTTAACTCATATATGAATTTTGAAATTGTATGCAAGTGATTGCATGATAGCTAGGCCAGACAAACAGGAACATTCCCCAAAGTCCCCTCAATCCTGCATCGTGTCAAATGCTAATATAAACCCAACAAAGACCTGAACTAGTAGTTCTACTACTACTGCTTTTTCAAATATTTTTTTCTTCTTGGGTGTTTACTATAAGCATGCTGATATCTGTACTGGGTTCAAGATTAAATGTGATCTGCACAGGTATTTAGCCCACATCATCGCCTCAGGACTGCATGCAGTCTATGGGGTTCCACCTATAGCCACAACTGGTAATTGGTACTGTAATTGCAACTTCAAATATTTCCTCTTTATCGTGGCATTAAACAATATTCAACAGTCATGTTCCAAACATCTTGTAAAAGATTTAACATAGATAGAATCCATTGGTGAAGAGGGGACTGCTGAGGTATTTGAACATACCTGCATTAGTCTACAAAATCCTGCCGTTATTACCAAATATCAGGCTGTGGCAGTAAATGCAGTAGATTGATGGCTGTTTCACCATCATAGTGGTGAACTGTTAAGAATATGTAGAAGCAGAAAGTAGCAGCAAGCAAACTAAAAGTGCTTTATGGATAAACCTAACCTAATTATTTATTTATAGTACACCCCTTTGAGGCAATAACTGAAATCAAGTGCTTTCTGAAGCCCCGAATAAGACTTATACATTTTTTATTTGGCAATTTGTTACACTTGTCTTGAACTAACTTCTCCAGTTGTCTTAAGCTCGATGGGCTCCTTCTCCCAACTATGAGTTTCAGCTCTTTCCATAATTGTTCTATTGGATTCAGATACAAATGTATAGCAAGCCACTTTAGTACAATCCTATGTTTCCTTTTAACTGATTAGTAGGTTCTCTTAGATGTATGTGCCTTTTAGGATTAGGCAATATGTTAAATTTCAGAATGCTTTAATTTCATGATTTCTGATTTCATAGTGCCCTATACAGATTCCAGGCAATTAGTGTCAGAGGCAACAAAGCAACCTGAAAACATTATGGAGCCGCCTTTGGGTCTCACATTAGGTTTATTCTTCAAAACCATAATTTTTTTCTTCTGTGAACATAAAGCTGGAGTGACTTACCAAAAAGTTCTAATGTTTTTTCATTTGTTCAAAGGACGTTCTCCCAGAAGTCAACATCCATGTTAGTAAACTCCAGTTCTGGCTGTTTGTGTCTGTCTTTCACAAGTAGAGTCTTCCCTGGCCTTGTCCCCATTGAGGACACTTTCATTCATATTTCATCAAGTTTTTGTTGGTTCTTTCTATACCATTGACTATCCCTCATGAGTCGATTTTCCATTCCAATGCTTTAGAAAGTTTGGCCACAGTCCCGTAGACTTTAAAGCAGGAGTGCTCAACCCTTTAGGTGATCTGGCAACTGGTCGCTGGCCACAATGAAATGAAATGTTCAGGGTTAAAAATGTTTTATTTTGAATAGCATAATGAAAATTGGTGGGAGGGAGAGGAAGAGAAGCCAGCTTTCAGTGGTTGCTGGAGCAAAATGGAGAGGATTGCTCCCTGTATATGCTGCCCCCACCACTCCTCCTGTCCAAGTATACAACAGAATGTGACATGGAGGCTGTATGGGTACCCTGGAGCATGGGGCTGGGTCTCTGTTGTGACCCCTAACGCTACACCAATGGTTGGGGGCGTGTGGTAAAAACATGTTTCAACTACTGGATTGTATCACCCCCAAACTGCAAATGTAAATGAGCCCTTACTGTCCTGAGCCCCCTATAAGGCTACTTTCACACTGATGCCCTGTGGTGTATTTGCTATGGGGGTGCAGCACAGTGCACCTCTGGCTTTCCTGCAGGATAGCTGTGCTTTGCCATAGACTTCAACAGGGGTGGACTGACAACTCATGGGGCCCCTGGGCAATAGGGGATCATGGGGCCCCTGTGTCCTTGCCCAAACTCAAAAAAGCCTATGAAAAAGGTACCAGGGGCATCTCATGGAGCCCCCTACTGACCCCGGGCCTTCGGGCAGTGCCCAGGTTTCCATATGGTCAGTCTGCCCCTGGACTTCTATTATATCTTTCGGGTGTTGTGCACTTTCTGAAAGCACACCAAAACTCCTGAATTCATGCAGGATATAATAGAATTCTATGGCTCAGTGCAGTTAACCTACAGGAAAGCCACAGGTGCACTGTGCTGCACCCGCAGATCAGTGTGAAAGCAGCCTATTATTGTTAACTATTTTATAGATGCTCCTAAGCCCTTTGCAAAAGCACAGTGCATGTGATGTTTTATACTCTGACCTTCTTTTCCTCTCTCAATCTCTAGGTTGTTTGAAAGGTCCCAGGTGAAGTACACTTGGTATCACTCCTGATGGGACAGGACTTATGCAGCTCCTGCTCCCCCCGCGGCCACCTACAGGCTCAGCTTGATGCATTCTGATGCTCTGGGTTGGCAGGTTGGCAAGCCCAGATCATGATAAATGGGTTGCTGACCCCGAGCATGCTCTTCCCTGGTTTGAGGTCAAGGGTGACATCAGAGTGCTCCGAAGTCCATAGGTTGAGCAACCTTGCTTTAAAGCTTCTTTAATTATCGCAACCATGGTCATATGAACATAAAGCTCTTTAGACATTATCTTGTAGCCTCTACTTTACTATACTTGACTATTTTTTTCTTCCATTTTGTTCTCAGACAACTCTCGGTTTTCTCAAATTTTGGGTTGTGTTGAACAAATCTATAAATTATGAAATTTAATATTTCTCTGCTATGATTTGGCAAATTAAGAGTTCTTACCCAGAAGTAGAAGCCTCAACACAACAACAGAAATGAATTGGTAAATAGTATAAAGGTCTAAGATTAACACTAGCAATCTATCTAGTTACATAAAAGAAACATTGTTAAATGAGCTCTGCCATATCACAAAATACAAACAGTGAGACAGAAAAGACATAAGACAAACATTTAGATATAAGTGCAAGGGATATATTTCATAATTGCCATGCAACTGTGTGGGCAGGTCCCATTCTGTTCCAAAAACTCCCCCCCCTCCTTCTCCATCTAGTGTTTAGTGGAGTAGCTCTGATTGGTGGGCAAATCTATTCCCTTTCATAATTGGCTAATTCCAAATCCCCTGTACTTAGCATACAGCAACCCCCTTTAAGGCAAATTTTAGCACACCCTTTTTGGAAATTAAGTATGCCAGTTCATGACCTTTTCCTGGGAAATTAAGTATTCATGAAAGGCTGGCCACCTTCATTGTATATCTAAATGAAGGATCCTTTGAAGTGGATATTTGTGAATCCAACAGTTTTGAGTCTCATTGTTAGATAAACTAACTTCCTCTGAAAGAGGATACTTAGGAGGATTGTCAAGTCTTCTGGCCCATAGTAGTAATTAATAGAAAATTGTCAACTTAAACTATCCCCAACTATCTATAAAACAGGGACTCATGAGAAGACATATTACACCCCCACATTGATAAAACTCTAACTGAAATATATTCATAATTACAATATTTACAGTTGTTAATGGAGATTTCACATAACCACATTATCTAACAGGTTGTCCGCAGAGAAGTAGTAGAGGGGAAATCTTCCAATGGGGACACTAGTTCTGGTGACCTGGGGTCCCCAAGGGATTTCCTCAATTTTCAGGGGTTTCTTCTCACTTCCTGTTTTGACTATGGGACAGGAAGTGAAGGCTATTCTCCTCAATGGGACACAAATGGCAAAAAATAGACTGGCAGGGGTTACAACCCTCTCTTACTCTCTCCAAAATTAAAAAAAGTTTTGCCCATAGTTCCACTGTAATCCCTGGCATGTTTTTCCATGCTAATCCCCCCCCCCCCCCCCCACCACCACCACTACCACAAAAAAAAAAAAAACCTGGTTGCTATGGCTATCGACACTAACAGTTATCCTTTCTTCCCGTGTTACCCCTATAAACCTGTTGCCTTTATAGGTCAGGTTGGAGGTAATATATGAAATATCTTATGCCATGTCATTTGGAAGAAATTATATCCATTTTAATAATATTATTAATATTAAAGTACCATGAAATTATCAGGATATCAAATATAAAAAGTGACTTAATAACATTCTACAAGGAGAAAAAAACCCAATAAGCAAAAACAGCTCATTTTTTCTTTATAGACTAGACTAAACAATGGCAATGAGCTGGAGTCCCCAAGGACATGCTTTGCAAGTGGATTACTACCCATTGTGCCAGTTGGTTTTCATTCTTTTGTGTGAAATGATAAATTGAGCACTGAGATGTGAACTACATATAATATATACATTTCTCCTGACATGCCTTTTTATTATTTGGAGTTGTGTTTTGAGTTTTCTTGGCAATCGTTTCCTGCAATATTCATTATAAATAAGTACAGATGTGGGCTGTTTACATTTCACAACTACTTTCATTTTGTTCCGGCTTTAATATAACATTGCAAGCAGCATGTTTTTATTAGAAAAACTGTATGTTACCTGGTAAAATGGTGTCAGGAGATGTGGAAATGTCATAATCTAGAACACGGCGCCTTGATGGTGACTGATGACGGGGTTCACTTACTGACTTGAGTGTTTTATATCAAGTGTCACAAACGGAAGATCTGCTGAAAACATGGGAGGCAGTGAAAATCCAAGCTCGAGTATAAGTCCTTTGTAATCCATTAATAGCACAGAACAACAGCAAGATCCATGTGATTTGGAATATGGGATCTGTACTTTGTTTTAATTTTTTAGCTACACATATGAAAGAGCTCACTGATTATTGTTAATGGTCTTGTCTGTGTAATAAAATCATAAGAATTGTGTTTTTATGCAAAGTTGGTAATTAACCATTTCATCGAAAGTGGTCATTGAAGCCTATAGCCAAAGCAAACCAAACCTATGTTAACTAACAGGGCCATCGGTAAAGCTGAGCATAGATTACTTGTTTTATTTAAATCAGCCAGCAGGCTGATGAGAGGAAAAAAAATAATAATTCCTCCATCCACAGTAGTGAGTTGGTTAAAGAAATCCTCCCCACCAGGTGCGGACTGACCATTTGGAAACTCGGGCACTCCCCGAGGGCCCGGGGTCAGTAGGGGGCCCGATGAGATGCCCCTGGTACCTTTTTCATAGCCTTTTTTGAGTTTGGGCAAGGACACAGGGGCCCCATGATCCCCTATTGCCCGGGGGCCCCATGAGTTCTCAGTCCGCCCCTGCTCCCCACTGAAACATTGGCATTGTAAATCAGTAAGTCTCTGTGTTTTGAGAGGTGAAGGGACACTGCAGCACTAGCTTTGTACAACAAATGAATGCATGTTTACTATAAGAATCACTGAATTGGATTGAAAGTTGTGGCCATTTATCACTAGAGAGACATTTATGCAGAAAATTAAAGTGGTTGTAAAGGCAGAATGTTTTTAACCTTCGGCATGCAGCTTCTCATACATTCCCCTAAATACCTACCTGAGCCCAATCTTGATCCAGTGATGTACACGAGAGCCAAGGCTTTCTTGCTTCTCATTGGCTCATATACAGCAGCAAGAGTCATTGGTTCCCAGTGCTGTCAATCAGAGCCACTGACAAGGAGCACGGGGCAAGGTAGAGCCCCGTTTTGTGTGTGTTATGGACAAACAGAACAGGACTTGGGAGTAAGCATGCACGAGTGCCCCCATATCAAGCTGCTTGCTATGGGGGCACTCAGTGTGGGGTAGAGCCCAGAGCTTCAGCAGAAGAGGAGAATCAGGGCTGCTCTGTGCAAAACCATTGCACAGAGTAGGTATGTATGACGTTTGTTATTTTAATAAATAAAAAAGCAAGCTTTATAATCACTTTAAGCATTATATGTGTTCACTGAGTGCTTAGTGGTCACAAATTGGTTAATTTTTTTGTTCTGTTTGTTTAACTTGAGATATTTTGTACACTTGTTACACTGTAGTTTATAGAGGATTTAATGATACAGTGCTGCAGGTGGATTTGTTTCTATCACTTATTCACTTATGCATTATCTAGCACAGTCTGCATGCAAATGCAAACACAAGAAAAAGCCAGCACACCAGTTTGAAGAAAAAGGCAACACTTTACTGAAGTCTCAGATCAATTTAGAAGCCACTGATTTTTCTAAGGTATGCAGATATCAAGGTGACAGTAGAGACAAATAGCCCACAGACATATGAGGACATATAACACAAACACATATCAGAAACAGGTGCATGGTAATGAGCAGTGCCACCTCCCTATCTATGGTCATGCCTAAGGGCATTCCAATATTGTAACATGTATGTGTAAGAATCTGCTGTCCTCTACTGTCTGAATTTGTAAATGCCTGTAAATGCACAATGTATGCACATCCTGTCCCTGGTTCATTGACTTTAAGTACTCATGCACACGGGACATTTTTACAGCTGCTGTTTTTGGCTTTTGGCATTTTTTTCCACAGCCAGTAAACTACCCAGCATGTTATCCTATGTGTCCATGCACACATACAGTGGATATAAAAAGTCTACACCCCCCTGTTAAAATGTCGGGTTTCTGTGATGTAAAAAAGTTAGACAAAGATAAATCATTTCAGAACGTTTTCCTCCTTTAATGTACCCTATAAACTGTACAACTCAATTGAAAAACAAACTGAAATCTTTTAGTGGGGGGAAGTAAACATAAAAAACTAAAATAATGTGGTTGCATAAGTGTGCACACCCTCTTATAACTGGGGATGTAGCTGTGTTCAGAATGAAGCAATCACATTAAAAATTATGTTAAATGGGAGTTAATACACATGCGCCATCATTTAAAGTGCCTCTGATTAACCCCAAATAAAGTTCAGCTGTTCTAGTAGGTCTTTCCTGACATTTTCTTCATATCCTACAGCAAAAGCCATGGCCTGTATAGAGCTTCCAAAGCATCAGAGGGATCTCATTGTTAAAAGGTATCAGTCAGGAGAAGGGTACAAGAGAATTTCCAAGGCATTAGATATACTGTACCATGGAACACAGTGAAGACAGTCATCATCAAGTGGAGAAAATATGGCACAACAGTGACATCACCAAGAACTGGACGTCCCTCCAAAATTGATGAAAAGACAAAAAAAAAAACTAGTCTGGGAGGCTGCCAAGAGGCCTACAGCAACATTAACCACTTGCCTACCAGGCACTTATACCCCCTTCCTTACCAGGCCAATTTTCAGCTTTCAGCGCTGCCGCACTTTGATTGCCAATTGCGCGGTCATGCAACATTGTACCCATATGAAATTTTGATCATTTTTTTCTCACAAATAGAGCTTTCTTTTGGTGGTATTTAATCTCCACTGGGCGCTTTACTTTTTGCGCTATAAATTAAAAAAAGTGCAAAAAATTTGAAAAAAAAAAAAAGTTTATTTGTTTCTTTTATAAAATTTTTCAAACAGGTATTTTTTCTCCTTCACTGATTTGCGTTGATGAGGCGGCACTGATGGGCACTGATAGGCGGCACTGATGGGCACTGATAGGCAGCACTAAAGGGCACTGATAGGCAGTACTAATGAGGTGGCACGGATAGGCGGCACTGATAGACAGCACTAATTAGGGGTCACGGATAGGCGGCACTGATATGCAGCACTGATAGGCGGCACTGATAGGTGACACTGATGATGGGTACTGATAGACAGCACTGACTGGCATCACTTCTGGGCACTGACTGGCGGCACTGACTGGCACAACCGCTGGGTACTGACTGGTGGCACTGACTGGCAGCACTGCTGGGCTGCACTGGTGGGTGGCACTGGTGGGCAGCACTGGTGGGTGGGCACAGGTGGGTGGCACTGGTGGGCACAGGTGGGTGGCACTGGTGGGCACAGGTGGGTGGGCACAGGTGGGTGGCACTGCTGGGCACATGTAGGTGGCACTTCTGGGCACAGGTAGGTGGCACTGCAGAGTGGCACAGGTGGGTGCACTGCTGGGCACAGGTGGGGGCACTGCTGGGCACAGGTGGGGGCACTGCTGGGAACGGGTGGGCGGGGCTAGTGGGCGCACTGCTGGGCGGAACTTGCGGGTGTCACTGCTGGGCACCGATCATCAGGGCACTGATCATCAGTGCCCTGATGATCGGTGCTGATCCCCGCTCTGACAACTGCCGGTTCTCGGCAGTACTTTCCTCACGATCTGACAGCGTGAGGAAAGTGCAGCCGAGAACCGGCACTTGCATTTCCCTGTGATCAGCGTGTCATTGGACATCGCTGATCACGTGGTAAAAGGCCGGTGGGATCGGCCTTTCACCACATCACGTGATCAGCTGTGTCCGTAGGACACAGCGATCACGGAGATCGCCCCTGGGGCGCGCAGGAGAGCGCGTTCTGGGAGGACGTCATATGACGTCCACTCAGAACTGGCCGGCCGCGGTGAAGCCATCATTCGGCTATGCGCGGTCGGCAAGAGGTTAAAGGAGCTGCAGGAATATCTGACAAGTACTGGCTGTGTGGTACATGTGACAACAATCTCCTGTATTCTTCATATGTCTGGGCTATGGGGTAGAGTGACAAGACGGAAGCCTTTTCTTACAAAGAAAAACATCCAGGCCCAGATAAGTTTTGCAAAAACACATCTGAAGTCTCCCAAAAGCATGTGGGAAATGTGTTCTGGAATGATGAAACCTAGGTTGAACTTTTTGGCCATAATTCCAAAAGATACGTTTGGCGCAAAAACAACACTGAATATCACCAAAAGAACATCATACCCACAGCAAAGCATGGTGGTGGCAGCATCATGCTTTGGGGCTGTTTTTCTTTAGCCGGAACTGGGGCCTTAGTCAAGGTAGAGGGAATTATGAACAGTTCCAAATACCAGTCAATATTGGCACAAAACCTTCAGGCTTCTGCTAGAAAGCTGAACATGAAGAGGAACCTCATCTTTCAGCATGACAATGACCCAACACATACATCCATATCAACAAAGGAAAGGCTTCACCAGAAGAAGATTAAAGTATTGGACTGGTCCAGCCAGAGCCCAGACCTGAATCTAATCAAAAATCTGTGGGGCGATCTGAAGAGGGTTGTGCACAGGAGATGCCCTCGCAATCTGATAGATTTGGAGTGTTTTTGCAAGGAAGAGTGGGCAAATATTCCCAAGTCAAGATGTGCCATGCTGATAGACTCATACCCCAAAAGACAGAGTGCTGGAATCAAATCAAAAGGGGCTTCAACAAAGGATTAGGTTAAGGGTGTGCACACTTATGCAACCATATTATTTTAGTTTTTTATTTTTACTTCCCTCCACCTAAAATATTTCAGTTTGTTGTTTAACTGAGGTGTGCAGTTTATAGGTCACATTAAAGGTGGGAAAAGTTCTGAAATAATTTATCTTTGTCTCTTTTTTTACATCAGAGAAACCTGACATTTTAACAGGGTGTGTAGACTTTTTATATCCACTGTAGACTGTAATCAGCATTTTTTTGGCAGGGGTGTTTTTTGGCTGGGAAAAAAACAGAACTTCCGTGTTTCTAATGGTGTTTTTTAGCTGTAAAAATGCTTTAACACTGAAAAATGCGGCAAGATGTGGTAAAATGCGGTAAATTGTGGCAAACCAGCATTTTTGGACTTTTTTAGCAAAAAAAGCCGCTAAACGTTAATGCAAAAACGCTAAAAATGCTGAAAAACTCAAGTGTTTAATGTGACTTTACGCAGTTAACATTATCAGTTATTAAAACGCCCCATGTGCATGGAGCCTAAAACCACAGAAGGAGGAAGTGGAGAGACAGGGAGAAAGTTGCAGCAACATGTCCTGACCATGCTGCTATTCCCCAAGCCAGAGGGAACTATTATGCAAGTGTTCCTATGATCTAATATTTTAACTGCAGCTGCAGAGTGTACATTTAAATCCTTGTGACAGACAGAATATCAGAATATCTCTGGTGTGTCCTTGTTAATGTTTCACATGCACAGTGCCATATAGCTAGGTCTGTGCTACTGTATGTGTAGTGGTCACCTTCCAGTATATTGGTAGGTGAACCTGTTTATTGCAATATAATTTATATGTAGCCTCTGTTATTCTAGTTAGCCCTGTTCCTTCTGGTCTGGGATTCTATAGCTGTTTTTAGCTTAGAGCTGGATAAACAGCATAGGCTAGAGCCAGGTTAAGCTTCCAGTAGCCACATACTTATATAGGCTTAGAGGTCCAGTTGCATGTCAGATTAGAAACTATTAGGGAAGTGCAGAATATATAGTCTAATTCTGAGTTCCAGGGCCATACCACAGTCCTTGCCGGTGTGAAGCTCCATTCCAGACTGGTTGGACATCGGTTGAATGAGGAAAGAACAAACAGAGGGCGCAGAGGCCTAGTGCATTACCATAAAAAATGTTTAATAAAAAATAAAGTAGGTGTTGTACTCACAAATGACAATAATGTCAAGGCACATCATAAAAGAACAGCTGGGTCAACACCGCGCTGAATAACAGTCCGCAATAGGGAGTGTAGACATCCAATAGGCTGACGTGTTTCGAGGACTTGCCTCTTCCTCAGAGTCAGAGGATCTCACCATCATTGCAGATCTTATCTTCAAGTCTCCGACACAAAGACAGTTAGGTCATCATCCTCAGGGGTCCCTGCAGCTGGACTTTGCTGAAATTTTCATCTGGAGGTATTTCTATTAATAACTATTACTCTATTGACAACTATACTGTATATACCAGGGTATATGTCCAAAATTCCAACAGGACTCCTGTTGGGCCCTTTGCTGATAATATTTGTTTCTACGTTGGATGTATGTACTGTTATAATTCTCTTCTTATATAAAGCTTCTATTATTTGTTATACTGGTATGCATCTATATGGATAATGTTATATGCTAGTAGACGTAGTTCTGCCCAGCAATTACTTTGTTTAGATTACTGGTCACAGAGGCCCTGCCCTGGATGGAGGCACTGCCAACTTTATAATCAATCCCACTATTGTACTTATAGGTTTAGCACAATATTCTGTTTGGAAAGGGCCGCCTGTCATAACCCCACCCACAAAAAAGGGTTACATATGTAAAAAATCATTTCAAATTTGGCATCTTAAAGTGTGTAGCAGTAACATACAGTACATGTACAATGATGGGAGACCCTGAACCTGGCGTGACCTTCAGGCTGCAGTGTTCATTTGTAGTGCCATCGATAACAGAATCTTATTTCTAGGAATGTTACCATTTAATTTTTATAAGGTGTCAAATTTTAAAGGTTAACTAAAAAACATTGTTCTTTATAATTCTTTGCATTTTTTACATCATCACATTCTGTGAAAATAATTTGCTGTCTAGTCATTTAAAAACACCTACAGGAAGAGAACTGAAGCAAAAAATATTTTATAGGAAATTCGTAAGAAATATATTATTGAAGGCAGACGTGTGATTCACTCTTTTGAAAACCAAGAATAAACACTGATGCAACACTGTTCTCCTCTTTCAAACAAAAATGTATAAATTCCAAAACAGATGTTTCAGAACTGGAATGCTATGTATAGAGATGATGAAATTGATTCATACCAGGCTGGATGCAACCAAGATTGCACCAACTCCTCTATTGCAAATAGCCACAGAAGTTTGGCGAACCGCGTCAAAATATTTCATGCCGTTTTTAGTTTCCGGTGTCTTTTTTCAAGCTTCTCCATCATTTTCACAACCCTCCTATAAAAACACTGAAACATTTTAAAGTGGTATTAAAGTCAAAATATTTTTTTCTAAATCAGATAAAATCAACATGATATTCATGCATTTGATTTGTATGTTTAATTTTCTCATTGGAGCTTTTAAAATTGGCCTCTGAGTGTGTCGCTATTTTCCCGTTTGTTTTTTCTGTTCTCTGTGTACAGCATAGGCTAGAGCCAGGTTAAGCATCTGGTAGCCACATAGTTATCATAGGCATAGGCATGTGTGTGAGTCTCCACAATGTGCGCACTTTTGCACACATTGTACTCTGTATTATAACTCTATGTATAGCCATTCACAGCCAGAATGAGAGGGGGCCAAAGTTTATTTATTTTTTATTACAGGTACATATATAACGATGTCAATTTACACAGCACTTTACATACATATACTGTACATTCACATCAGTCCCTAACCCTCAGGGAGCTTACAATGTAAGGTCCCTAACTCACATTTATACACAGATATACTAGGGCCAATTTATACAGGAGCCAGTTAACCTACGAGCATGTCTTTGGGATGTGAAAGGAAACCAGAGTACCCGGAGGAAACCCACACAGGCACAGGGATAATATGCAAACTCCAGGCAGGTGGTGCCATGGTTGGGATTTGAATCAATGACCCTAGTACTGCCAGGTGGAAGTGCTAAGCATTTAGCCAATCAGCTGCCCACTTGCCCATTGATCATCACAATCACAAACAATGCTTTTTTTTTTTTTGCCGATTGAGTAACAAATATTGGCAATTTTTACATTGCTTTGCAAACCACACAGAGGAAATCAGACCTAAACCTAGGCGAAGAAATACAATTTATTTTTAACCCAAGATAACAAGGGACAAGAAACATAAATATAGTTGTTATGATCCGCCAGGTGGTGCTGCTGGCTGCCCACTTGACAGACCTACCCAAAGCGTGGAGTCTAAGTCCCGGTCTGTGCTTTCACCAGGGCCCCTGATGGTGGGGATGGACTTGAAACAGACCAGGACCAGGTCACGACCTCTGAGCAGGCCCACCAGTGGCAGGGGGAACCTCTGGGGATGTATTGGTACCGGAAGAGCCAGATGTGAGGAGGACAGCAGGGCCCAGCAGGATAGATTGCGAGCAGTGGTCCCGTGGGAGAGGCGTGGTACAGAATCGGCAGGCAGAGAATCGTCAGGTCACTCGCAGGGTCAGCAGGAGAAGTCAGTCCGTAGATAGGTTTAACAAGCCGGGGGTCAGGATGGGAGAGAGTAGAGTAGTCAGGACAATCCGGGTCAAAATGCGGGAGAGAGTAGAGTAGTCAGGACAATCCGGGTCAAAATGCAGGAGAGAGTAGAGTAGTCAGGGTCAATCAGGATCAAAAACACAGGTACAGGATACAGGAACTCAGAAGACCTTGCGGCAATCAGTGACAGTGCAGGGCATCTTTAAATATTGTGCCCTGCACTGTCATTGGCCGCCCGAGGCGCGCCCCCGGCTCCCACTGCGCATGCGCGGCGTCCTGTCATCCGCGGCTCGCCGGGACCTAGTGCTTGTATTCCGGCGTGAGCCGTTGCCAGCGCGCATGCGCCGGCCGACAGGACGCCGCGATTCCTGACAATAGTAACCTATACACAACCTATACACAAAGTGAACACACAAAAATTAGAAAAGTGGAAGTTAACAAATTACCTAGCTATGTATAGAGGAGAAGGATAATCACGTAGAACTGAATCAGGCAGTACAAAGTAACAGAGAACAAGATAGGTCAGGAATGGGGGTCAGAACAGGTAACATGTTTGGTAAATAACAGATATACAGGCACTGTGGCACACGTGTGATGTGTGTGACTCCTAAGTACAGACTTCTAAGTAGGGATGAGCTTGTGTTTAGGCCAAACACAGAAGGAAGCTGTTAGTGCCAGCCCAATCAGCTAAGGCCAGTTCATTTCCTGCCCTAAAGCTGCATATACAGAAAAGGGTGGGGATGCGTGTGACATTATTGACCCAATATGGCCATATTAGGTCCATGTCATTGACTTCATATTGACCTCTCAAATCCATACCTATTCCTAAAGTGTGGCTAAATACCCTTCCAGCAGTCAGCATCAAGTGGTGACTAATTGCTGGGACCTGTCAGCAGCTGGTTCCTGGTGCGGCTTCAGTCTTTCATTAGGATGGTTAGTTACATTTTACTGCTGCTATTGACTGACAGTTTATAACCATGTTGTACCTGTTTTTTTCCATACATTTAACACCGAAGTAAACAAGCTAATCCATGAGTACAATGCATATCTACTGACTTTGTTGTTGGTTGTTTTGAATCGTGTTTGGTTTCTACAGTGCATGTAAAGCTTGAGTGTATGGCTTTCTTCTCTAATAAGGCAATGGACATTCAGAAAAACAAATGTATGCCTTATAGTATGCTGGTAATGACTGACCAATATGAACAATGTTTCTGTGTTTTATTCAAAAGATTTTCCAAAAAGGTGATCAGACTGATATGTCTTAAAAAAAGAACCTCAGGAAAGTGATATCCGCCTGATGGTACTCTTTAGCTGGCCATAGATGGATAAAATTTTGAAAGAAAATTCTTAGGAAAATTCTCAGAACATTTGAATGCGTTTTGAAAGATTTTGTTGCTTTTAATTAATGGACCTCGGAACAAAAATTACATACACTGTTATAAATTTGTTTGTTCAAGAAAAACTTTCCATCCTGTTCCTTTTTTAGATTAAACTGTTTTTTTTTATTGCTGAAGTGTTTTACTTAAAAAAGTGGGCTTTTGTTTCAGTAGTGGTAATTTGAGAGTTACTTTTTTACTTTTGTTTGGGGTACTCATAGCAAAGAATTCACTTGTTACTGATCAATCTGTTCTTGGAGCTTCTTTTGTCCACATAAAACAACTACATTATTTGAAAGAAAAAGAAAACGAAGTGCAAGAACAGTGAGCCCCTAAACCACCTCACATTATGCTTACATTTAGCACACCCCCCATGCCCACATAAAAAAATAATACATACATTGGTTAGGCCTATTATTCCTGATTAGTGATGTGTCGAACACCCCCCTGTTTGGTTCGTGGTTGAACATTCGAACCTAACGAAAGTTGGACCGCAAACTTCAAACAGGGACAATTCACTAAGCAGTATCTTACTGCATCTGAGTATGCGGTAAGATACGGCACAGCTCCTAAAATACAGCATGAGTTATATTATTAAGTCATGAGGTATTTTAGTAGTGAAAACATTCTTTAATGTTTCAGCTGTAATCAGGCTTCCTTGCTGACAGCTGAATGTAAAAATAATTGCCCGGCAATAGAAATATTTTTTTTTCAAAACTCATGGGCCCCCCCCCCCCCCCATCCATACCAAGCCCTTTGGGTCTAGTGTGAATTTTGAAGGAAACCCCCCCCCCACACCAAATTTGTTTTTTGAATGGCGTGGGTGTTCCCCTCAAAATCCATACCAGACCCTTATCCAAGCATACAGCTCGGGAGGTCAGTTAAGGGGGGGACAAGCGAGCACACCCCCTCCTGAACCATACCAGGCCACATGCCCTCAACATGGCTGGTGGTTGTGGGGATCTGCGGGCTAGGAGCTTATCGGAATCTGGAAGACCCCTTTAACCAGGGGGGCTCCAGATCCCTCCCCCCATGTTATTGAGTATGGGGTACATGGTACAGCTACTCATTCACAAAAAAAAGTGTACTGTAAAAAACGACAGCAGACAGTCTCTGATAAGTCCTTTATTAAAATCAAAAATAAAACAAATATCCTCTGAAGTAGATCCAACATCAATCACGATGCCAGCTGCCACTGCCGACCTGAAAAAAGAGAAAAAACACTCTGCTCTTGACGCTGGCTCCCGCCATCTGACAACTGCACCAGGATAACAGTTCTTAAATACTGTGATGACATCACAAGGGGGCAGGGTCACCCCGCCCTCTTGTGACCTCATCGTGTGCTGTGATTGGCCAAAGCATTGCACCTGAGCTGTGGTCAGGTGCATTGCTTTGGCCAATCAAAATGCACTGTCAGGGCACAATGCATTGTGGGGCACCCTTGCCTTTCATGTGTTCGCTGAACACACAAACGGCTGATGTTCGAGTCGAACTTATGTTCAACTCCAACATCAAGCCCAACACTATTCCTGATTAAGACCATCCTGCTACTGTCAAATTTCACACTGCTGTATCCTCTGGAGTTAATTCTTCTAGTAAATCCCCAGCCTATATTCTTTGTCTCTAGTAAATGTGGACCTAGCCTTGGTCTTTAACATTTTTATATAACCTTCTTGACTCCTTACAGTCTGGCTTATGCTAAGAACACTGCCCTACTAAAATGTATTAACAGCTTACTAACTGCTAAAGCCAATGACCATTACTCCATACTCTTACTATTAGACCTTTGCTGCTTTTGATATTGTTAACACACCCTCATGAAAAAACTTCACTCCCTTGGACACTGCTCTTTCCTGGTTCTCCTACCTATTGCAACATTTCTTCACTGTTGCCTCCAACTTTGTCTTCTGCTCTCCACTTCCTCCTTCTGTAGGGGTCCCCCAAGGTTCTGTCCTTGGACCCTGCTTCTTTTCTTCATCTACACTTACTCCCTTAGTCACTTAATAAACTCCTACAGCTTCCAATACCATCTTTATGTGGATGACACCCTCATTTATCACTCTACCCCCCTATTACTAACTTATTAACTGACATATCATTATGGTTGTCACACCACTTCCGCAATCTTTCTAAACCTGAGCTCATAATTTCCCCCCAAACCTGTGCCCCCTGTACTGACCTTCCTCCATCAAAATCAATAATACAACTATCAGTCCCTCCCCTCATGCCAGGATGCCAGATATAATCCTGAAGTCTGACCTGTCTTATCAGCCCCAAATCCAAGCACTGTAGAATATTTCCAAAAAAGCCCTTTTTTAACCACGAGACCACTAAGAAACTAATTTACTTCCTTGTTGTCTCTCACCTTGACTATTGTAGCTCTCATAGGCCTACCACTATACAGGATATCCCTCCTTTAGTCTATTACAAATGCTGCTGCCAGACTCATTCATTTTATTACCTAATCAGTGTCCTCCATTACTCTCTGCCAATCCCTCCACCACCTTCTGATTGCCTAGAAATTCAAAATACTAACAAATACATACAAAGCCATTTACAATACTGCCCTGAACTACATCACCAATCTTGTCTCAATATATCACCCACACCATCTTCTCCACTCCACCTCCTGCTCTCTAGCTCCCTTGTTTCCTCCTCCTACACTCATCTCCAGAGTCTCTCTCATCCTATGGAGCTCCCTGCCTCAATCGGTCTGGCTGTCTCCTACTTAGTCCACTTTTAGGTGATGCATGAAAACTCATCTCTTCAGGGAAGCCTATCCTGCCTTCAGCTAACAACTGACTCACTTACTTCTCCGATTAGCTCATCTCTCACAGTTATTACTTTTTGTTCCACTTGCCCCTCCCTATTAGATTGAAAGCTTTCAGTAGCACAGCCCTCCTAACCCTCTTGTATCAAACTGTTTGTTACTGTACTCCCTTTATATTTAAAGAGTTGACCAAACTGTTGGCGCTATATAAATCTCGAATAATAATATTAAGTGTATAATTTAAAGAATGCAACATGAAAAGACCCTCTCCTATCCAGTATTTGTTAACATTATTTTTTCATTTGTACTCGTCCCTCATGGCAGTGCCTAGCTTTCTGTGCCTTTTTTTGACAGTAGCTTGTCTATTAGCCCTGTAAATGGCCAGAAATTACTGACAAGATTCACTTCTTATAGACTTCAGTGATATTAAATTTCAAACAGATTTCGACTAACCTTCTGCAAATCAAACCCTGCTCCCAGGGGCGGACTGACAACTCATGGGGCCCCTGGGCAATAGGGGATCATGGGGCCCCTGTGTCTTTGCTCAAACTCAAAAAAGCCTATGAAAAAGGTACCAGGGGCATCTCATGGGGCCCCCTACTGAACCCGGGCCCTCGGGCAGTGCCCGAGTTTCCAAATATTCAGACCACCCCTGCCTGCTCCTGTATCACAGTCTAAACAAGTCCTAATTTAATTTACCATGTGATGCTCAAGCCTCAAAATATAAACAAAAAACATAATTTACCTTTGCTGACTGAGCCAAGTCCTCCTTCATAAAGTATGCATTTTCATAGTTAGAACATATTTGTTAGAAAGGAAGGAAATCAGTTTGAAATTTTTATGCAATTTTAATGTATTACATTTGTTATAAATCACTTAGGCTTAGACATGCTTCATAACAGCAAGTTAAAAGTCAAACAAATGTTTCCTATTTTCAGACATTATTAACCTGTTTGATCATTATCCAGCTCAATAAATATATTTAGGATAAATATTTGTATATTTCTTGATTTTGTTTTCCTCCATTACATTGTTTTCTTTTATCAATGAATAAAACTCAATATATAGAAAATATAGCCTGAGAACATTCCATTTTGCCCCATTTGCACAGGAAGAATTTACATGCAGTTTTAACAGTCAAACAACTATGTATATTTTTTTTAGAAATACGCCACTTACACCCCTGAAGTGAACCCTTAATTCTCAATACCCTTCCTACGAATACGTACCCTCCTAAAAGTTAAATAAATCCCCAACCCCTGAACCTAACACTAACCCAACCAGGATAATGACTTCTCTGCCTGGCTACTCTACTTTCTCTGCTCTGAAATACCCACTATCATTCTTGGTGATTTTAACATCCGCATTAATGTTAATAGCCCAGCTACATCTCAACTTTTCAACTTAACCTCATCTTTCGACCTAACACAATGGACACAGTCCTCCACTCACTCCTGGCAACCTCAACAACACCACACATCCTTTTTCTGATCACAATCTCATCGCTTTCACAGTATCCTTGTCTTCAACCAACTATCTCTCCAAGCAGCAATTACCTGTAGAAACCTTCTCCACTTTAATCTTTCTCTTTTCTACTCTGCAACTGACCACCTCTATGACAAAATCTCTCCCCTTTCCTGTCCTAACCTGGCCACTTCTGACTACACTCTCATCCATGCTGGACTCATTTGCTCCTCTCACTACAGGATGTATCAGGCCCCAACAAGAACAACCTTGGCAGACTGATGACACTAGAAATATTAAGAGACATAGCCGTGTACTGGCGCGATTGTGGTGTAAAACCAAATCCCGGAAAACATTCACTCTATATAAATCTGACCTTTTAAAATACAATTCCTCCCTCCATGCTGCCAAAAAAGCATAGTTTGTCACTCTCATTAATATTCTGTCATCCAGTCCTCCTTGTCTCTTCTCTACTTTTAACTCTCTACTTGTCAGGGCTCCAGGTATGACCAGAGATGTGTGGACTGACACAGGGAAACGCAGGCTTCAAGTATGGTGTAAAACAATATAATTTATTAAAAGCTACACAGTACACCCAAACACACAGTGCAAGAACCAAACCTCCAACAGATCCTAGTATGTGCGGGAACACAAACGTAGTCAGGCAGGTCGGGTCGGTAACTATCGGGCAGACAAGGTACAAAGGAGCAGGCAGGAGAGTGGTCAGGAATAGCTGGGGTTGGTGCAGGCAGAGTTCTAGCAGAGTCCAGAGCAGGCAGAAATATCAGGCAGGAATATCAGACAGGATGCAGGTACAGGGGCTCATGGGAACAAACACCAAGGCACTGACTGCAGGCCTGGCCATTGCTTAAATACACCTCCTGCAATCAGCCTCAGGTGATGGCTTGATTGCAGGAGTGAGATTCTGGCTGCTGAGAGCACCCGCTGACCAGCACTGGTACTGCAGCCCACAAGGCAGGTGAGCCCCAGCACCACCTGTGCTGAGCCCATTCCTGCCACAAGTCTTTTCACCAGCACCTTCATCTAGTAACTCACTCACTGCTCACAAGATTGCCAATCACATCAAAAACAAAATTGATGCAATTTGTGGGGACATCTCCACTGCACAGATATCTATCCCACTCAACATACCCTGTACAAAAACATCCTTAATGCTTTCCTCTACAACTGCTATACCTTTCTACTACTGAAGAGTTTGCTAAAGTTTTCTCAGAAGCCCACCTTACCACCTATCCGCTGGGCCCAGTTCCCTCACAACTACTACGGTCACCCTTTTCTTCTATCCTATGCTCCCTCATGCACATCTTCAATCTCTCCCTCTCTACTGGCATTTCCCCTTCCCTCTAAAACATGCGCTGATCACCCCCATACTTAAAAAGCCTTCACTGGACCCCACTAGCCTGGACAACTTAAGACCCATCTCATTGCTCCCAATTCACCTCTAAACCTTTAGAATGCTTGGTCTACAACTGTCTAAGCTCCTACCTTACTGACAACGACATTCTTGACTACTTACAGTCTGGCTTTTGCTTACTCCATTCCACTGAAACTGCTCTACTAAAACTCCTCTCCCCTACAGATACTAACGGCTACAATTAATGGCCACTACTCTATTCTCATACTACGAGGTCTCTCTGAGGCCTTTGATACTGTTGACCAACCCCTCCTCCTCAAAAAACGTTATTCTCTTGGCCTTCAAGACTCTGCTTTCTCCTGGTTCTCCTCCTACCTATCACACTGCATCTTCGGTGTTACCTATAACTCTGTTCTGTCCTCATAAACCTCCTCTTCTCCCTTCTAAACTTGATAAACTCCCATGGCTTCCAGTACCATTTCTATGCTGATGACACCCAAGTATATCTCTCTACTCCTCACCTCACTTCTTCAGTCTCCTCTTGCATTACTAACTTATTAACTGACATATCGGCATGGATGTCACACCACTTCCTCAAACTCAATCTTTCTAAAACTGAGCTCATAATATTCTCTCTAGCTGGTGCCCCATCCTCTGACTTCTTCATCAAGATCAACCCCTTCCCTCGTGCCAGGGTACTTGGTGTAATCCTAGACTCTGACCTGTACTTTCAGGCCCAAATCCAATTGCTGTCCAAGACCTGTAAACTTCACCTCCGTAACATTTCTAAAATATGCCCCCTTTTAAGCGTTGAAACCAGTAAGCAACTTATTCCCTCTCTTGTTATCTCTCGACTTGACTTCTATAACTCCCTCCTCATGGGCCTACCTCTTAATAGGCTATCACCTCATCAGTGTATTTTAAATGCTTCTGTCTGACTCATCCACCTTACCAACTGTTCAGCATCCACCACCCCTCTCTGCTAATCCCTCCACTGGCTTCCTATTGCCCAATGAATAACATTCAAAACATTAACAATAACATACAAAGCCATTTACAACTCTAACCCGAGCTACATCACCAATATTGTCTACAAATATTACCCAGACTGCCCTCTCTGCTCCTCCCAAGACCTCCTGCTCTCTCTCTCCCTTGTTTTCACCCATGCTCGTCTACAGGACTTCTCCAGAGCCGCTCTGGAAATCCCTACCCCAATCTGTTCGGTGATCTCCTACTCTGTCTACTTTTAGGCCATCCCTGAACACTCATCTCTTCAGGGAAGCTAATCCTGCCTTCAGCTAATAACAGAATCTTTTATTTCTTCCATCAATTCATCTCCCACAGTTATCACCTTTAGTTCCACCAACCCCCCCTCCCTATTAGAATGTAAGCTGTGCAGACTGTTGGCACTATATAAGTCCTCTATAATAGTAATAACAATAATAACACTGAAGTAAACCCTTGTGCACCATATGTAGCTCATTCTGTTTGAAGAACCAAACCCACAGTCATATTAATACCAGTACTAATCCCCTGGCATTGAACGTCACTAATCCTGTGACTGGTGAAGTTGACTAGTAGGGGTGTAGTTTTTTAAAGTGTTAATAAACCCACAACAGTAAAATCAGTCTATTTATGCAGTAAAGCATGCTTGTTATACTCACTGTGGAACTTAAGGGGTTAAATCTCTGCATTGTGTAAAAAGGATGTTTGATCTGGCTTTCTCTGATCCTCCCCTTCTTTCAGGTTCGACATTTCATCTCCTGATAGAACACAGCTTCAGAGACATTCTGCACATGCTCATTTTCTTGTGTACTGCTAGAAAATGTTTTATTTTTTTTGTAGGGTGCATGTGATCAGCACAGGGCCAATCAACACTGTCTAGACAGAGGGCCAGGGGTTATGCAATCTCATAGGTCAGTGAAAAGAGAATTAAAACCCCTCCTACAAGCTTTAAAGAGTGCTCAGCTGGACACTGATAGAAGTCACAAGACTGCTATACACTGCTGATGATAAAAGGTATTTAGCAGTTTATATTTACTAAAATAATTGCATTTCCATGTTCTGAGTACTGTTGGAGAGCAGATATAGTGAATGCAGGGTCCTGGGTTTAGTAACACTTTAACAGGTGCACATTAAACTGAAAAACATGAAGGTGTTAATGAAGACCATCAGGATGGGGAAAAAAAGCAGGTGATGGAGAAGGTATGAGAAGACAAGGATAATATGAATAATTACAAACTCATCAAGAGAATGACTTTTTGTTTATAGGAAAAGAAAGCCGTATTACAAAATTTATATTATTTTCCTGCATCCCTATTTTTAGACTGGATTTTCATAGCTGAAAGTGACCCATTTTAGGAAAACCTCACATTTTTCAAGGTAACTTTAAACTTTCTTGTAAACTCTTATGGAAAGTATAGAAGATATACTAAACAAGATCTGCTCGGGATCTGCTTACATTGTGCATGTCAGTTATGACAAATCTATACCCACCGCTCCCGACACAAAACTCCAAATGAGCGTTTCCATAAATAGCTGTATTGTATAATGATATGAGGCCATGTATACATTTCTGCAGCAAATAATATATGACATTGTGTCATGAGCGCTCCCTCCATAAACGTCACAGGGCTCGGTGCAGTCCTGGATGTTGAGAGCTGGTTTAGATGGAATATAAATATTATGGATACGGTTTTCCCGTACTGGACATTTGTGATCTTGCAGTAAGCCAGCCATCGTATCTTATTTTATGATAATGGCTAAGATAGAGATATGGCTAGTGTTAACAGAATGTAGTGCAAATTACCGTCTCGTGTAACACAGTACAGGGAATGACCATGTACACCATGGTGACAAGCAGACAAGATCTATGTCCATGAGCTTATGTAAATATTAAGAGTGTGACATTTTTGTGCCATACTGATGCTTCTGTGTCGTGTATATGCTGGATGCACCCTGCACTGCGCCATAGGAAGAATTCTACCATTCTTTGATTTGTGAGCTTAAAATAAAACCAAACCTTAACTGAATGGCATTTAGTTTGCTAAATCACCGAGTATCATTTTATTTTCTCCTCAAATACTGTTTTTACTTTTTTTCATCCTTGTTTTGCATCTGAGTGCTGCTGATCTTCTCCAGCCTTCTTCAGCCTTTTCTTGTCTACACGCTCTCACTCCAGCAATGCCTGCAGATCTTTGCTCAGGACCACCTTCCTGATAGTGACAATAGTCGACCATCACTGCACAATGTATGTCGGTATGACCTCTTGTAGTCTCCATCAGGGGTGCATTGGACGACAGGATGACATAGCACAGGAGCATGATTGGTAGAAAGTTGTCTCTGAATATCAGCAGTCCCTTGTTAAAGGACCTTCATGCAGGATCACCAGACATTACTTTAAAGTCCCAACTTTGGCCATCTGATTAAATGATCCTATAATTGCCTCCCTTTGCCTCTTATTGCAAGGGTTCACTGCTGAGGTAGAGGAGCAAGCAGCTATACTTACCTTATTCCTCACTCTAACAGGCATCCCCCATACTGTCTCCCCAAAGTTACTTCCCCTCATTCCTCTTCTGTTTGTAGGTTTTCCAATTTGCTTGAGGTGATTGTAGCCATATTAGTGCATTTGTGAAAGAAACAATTCAGTACTGTCTGTGATACTTTTTTTATTTGCACTAACATACAATTTTGAGGACAAGCTATCGGGGAGTGTCCCCTTCTTCAAGGTCCAAGCAGTACTATACAAATCACAAAGTTTTAGCAGAATGTTAGAAGAGATGAAAAAAAAAAAAGAGGCTAGAGATAAGACACAGCAAAAGCAAAGGGGGAGGGGGAGAGGGGGGAAGACAACACTCACATCACAGAGGGAGTCAAGCTTGAGCTGATAGTCATAAAACTGTTGGATAAGGATTGAGGAATCTCATGTCCAAATTCAGGCCGTTATCTCTCGTGTCAAATAGAATTATCATTCTTAGTTCAAAATTTTTTCTTTCCTGAATGGATTGAAATTTCCTTTAAGAACTAAAACATTGAGGTCTTCCATTGTGTGGTCTGGTTGTGCGAAAAGGTGTCCCACAGATGTGCAGAAGTCATCTTCTTTATGTTCCTTGATGGTATGTCTGTGCAAATTCATCCTTGTTTGCAACTTCTGTCCTGTTTTGCCAACATAAGATCCTTTGCTGCATTTTCTGCACTGGATAAGGTACACAACATTACTAGAGGTGCAGCTGTATGATCTGGAAATATTGAAGATCCCTTTTGAGTGTCTGACACTTTTTGATGGATTAATTTGGTTGCACAGTTTGCAACCAAATCTTTCCAATGTAATCATGTACACTGAAGGGACAGCAATTCTGCACTGTACGTGAGAATGGCGGGGGCTCTCCCACACTCCAGAGCTGGAGTTCAGCTTCAAAGTAAGCCTGAGGGGGTGAAAACTATCCAAAAACTTTAAAAAAGTTAAGATTTAGATATACTTTAACTTTTAGGGCCCAATCACACTTTGCTGATCTTGTGTGTTGCATTATGGTGGCCAATTCAAAACGGAAAAAAACAGCATGCAGTTTTTTTTCCAACACAACGCAACACAATGCACAGTAGGGCATTACCCTGCATTGTAGTGCGCTGCAATGTATGTGTGTCAGAGCTGCATTGCTTTAGAGTACTGGGTTCTATTCAAGCATAATGGCAGTGCAACATACTAACACACATAATGTGCACTGCAGTAATGCACACCTTACCACAATGTATCACAAAGTAAGAGTCTGATTCATTCCTTGGTCGTATTGGGTATGAGACATGATGAGATGGTAAAGTGAGTCCTCACTACTTATTGTTAATAAGATACACTATATTGCTAAAAGTATTGGGACACCCCTCCAAATCACTGGATTCAGGTGTTCCAGTCACCTCCATGGCCACAGGTGTATAAAATCAAGCACCTAGGCATGCAGACTGCTTCTACAAACATTTGTGCAAGAATGGGTCGCTCTCAGGAGCTCAGTGAATTCAAGCATGGTACGGTGATAGGTTGCCACCTGTGCATCCATGAAATTTCCTTGCTACTAAATATTCCACGGTCAACTGTTAATGGTATTGTAACAAAGTGGAAGTAACTGGGAACAACAACAACTGAGTCACGAAGTGGTAGGCCACATAAAATGACAGAGCTGGGTCAACACATGCTGAAGAGTACAGTTGCGCAGAGGTCGCCAACTGTCTGCAGAGTCAATAGCTAAAGACCTCCAAACTTCATGTGACCTTCAGATTATCACAACAACAGTGCATAGAGAGCTTCATGGAATGGGTTTCCATGGCCGAGCAGCTGCATCCAAGCTTAACAAGTGCAATGCAAAGTATCGGATGCAGTGGTGTAAAGCATGCCGCCACTGGACTCTAGAGCAGTGGAGACATGTTCTCTGAAGTGACAAATCATGCTTCTCTGTCTGGCAATCCAATGGACGTGTATGGGTTTGGCTGTTGCCAGGAGAACAGTACTTGCCTGACTGCATTGTGCCAAGTGTAAAGTTTGGTGGAGGGGGGATTATTGTGTGAGGTTATTTTTCAGGGCTTGGGCTGGGGCTTGGCCCCTTAGTTCCAGTGAAGGGAACTCTTAAAGGGTCAGCATACAAAGACATTTTGGACAATTTCATGCTCCCAACTTTGTGGGAAGAGTTTGGGGATGGCCCCTTCCTGTTCCAACATGACTGCGCACCAGTGCACAAAGCAAGGTCCATAAAGACATGGATAAGTGAATTTGGGGTGGAGGAACTTGACTGCTCTGCACAGAGTCCTGACCTCAACCCGACAGAACACCTTTGGGATGAATTAGAGCAGAGACTGCGAGCCAGGCCTTCTCGTCCGACACCAGTACCTGACCTCACAAATGCGCCTCTGGAAGAATGGTCAAACATTCCCATAGACACACTCCTAAACCTTGTGGACAGCCTTCCCAGAAGAGTTGAAGCTGTTATAGGTGCAAAGGGTGGACCAAGTCAATATTAAACCCTACGGACTAAGACTGGGATGCCATTGAAGTTCATGTGCATATAAAGGCAGGCATCCCAATACTTTTGGCAATATAGTGCAGACTCACCAGCAATGGATTACTTGTAGTAACTTGTGAGCTGAAGTGAATATAAACAGCTTGCGGTCACAAGGCATCATATCCTCAATTCTGGTAATCCAATTGGTCAGCCACCAGAAGGTGCAGAGACAGTGACGCAAGTCTGCCATCTGGGGAAGGGCAGTATAATACTACCATGCTAAACTTTATAATAGCAGCTTACCAAACTGTACATTCACTGGCCAACTTATTAGGTACACCTTGCTAGTGCCAAAAAAACCTCACCCACACCATTACACCCCCACCACCAGCTTGAACAGTTGATACAAGGCAAGGTGGATCCATGCTTTTTCAAGTTCTGACCCTACCATCTGAATGCTGCAGCAACCAGTCTGCCCCTTCTCCTCTGACCTCTGACATCAACAAGGCATTATTGTCCACACAACTGCCACTTACTGGATATTTTATCTTTTTTGGACCATTCTCTGTAAACCCTAGAGATGGTTGCATGTGAAAATCCCAGCAGATCAGCAGTTTTTTAAATACTCAGACCAGCCCGTCTGGCACCAACAACCATGCCAAGTTCAAAGCCACTTAAATCCCCTTTCTTCCCCATTCTGATGCTCCTTTGAACTTCAGCAAGTTGTCTTCATCACATGCCTAAATGGATTGAGTTGCTGCCATGCGATTGGCTGATTAGCAATTTGTGTTACCAAGCATTTGAACAGGTGTACCTAATAAAATGGCTAGTGAGTATATATCCAAAGAGCTTATCATGGTTTCAGCTCAAGCTGGCTTCTTCCAGGGTACCACTCTCTTTTATTCAGCATTTAACATTCTTATTAGACTCTTTTTTTTCATTTTAATAAAAATATACCTATATCATTAAAAGACTGGCCATATATGAATTTATACCTTGGTTTAATCCATTAACTGTCTGGAAAGAGTGATATATAAATAATGTGGCCGTATATTGGAGTGGTATGCGACTGTTCTCAAATGTTGTTTCCTCTGTGTAATGACGGGAGCTGTTCAGCACCAAGCAGAGGCTAAGTTTGGGTTACTCTGTGGTCTGACAATATGCATTAATGGTCATGTGTTTATACCACAACCAGGCTGTATATAGGAACACAAATACTCTATGTGACCTCAGGAGGAGGACAAGTGGGGTGTGAAAAGTGTTTGCAAAGTCAGGATAGTACAAATCAAGGTAAAATATAGATTTACTCACAAATAGGTTAATTTAACATGGCACTGCTAGAGCAATTGTAATGTACAATAACCCATAGGGGATTTACTAAAACGGGTGCACTCAAAACCTGGTGCAGCTGTGTATGGTAGCCAATCAGCTCCTAACTTAGGCTGGCCATACATTATACAATTTTCTTGAGATTTCTGCTTTAGATTTACCAAAAACCATATAATATGAGGTCAAACCTAAACAACACTTTAAATCTATCCAATTAGGCAGACCCTTGCACTATATAGTTGAAGGTAAATCTAAAGGAAATTGGGCAGAAATTGGACAGATATTTGTAAGAAAATTGTATAGTGTATGGCCAGTCTTCGGCTTGTTCAATTAAGCTTTGGCAATAAAACCTGGGAGCTGATTGGTTTCTATGCAGAGCTGCACCAGATTTTACACTCTCTAGTAAAATCACCCCCATAGTATCCAATAAGATTACATTTTAGTAGACCTACATCCACTAAACAGTGTTTTCTTATTGGCTGCTGTGATATTGCCTGGGTGCACTGCCTTAGGCTCCATTCACAGTATGTCATAGCGAGAGCAAGTGCTCCCATTACTGGATTTTGAGAGCATGATGTAGTTGAAATGTAGTTGAAATGTTAAATGTGAATATTGAGATACCTGGGGACAAGTGATGTATATAAAGTGTATAGACTTTTGGATCAGCAATCAACGAGTGCTTTAATATTTCTTATGATATGAATAAACGCATATGATTTTAATGCATATTGTTATGATCTGGTAAAAGTCCTGTAGTTTTTCTTTGTTAGGTGGTTTTCACACATATTTAATCTAGGATGTGGTACCCCCTCCTTTGCCCCCTGGCCCATCATCATTCCCTGCTGCCACTTCCCCTGCAACTTTTACCACCAATTCCCAACAGTCTTGCTGTGTAAATACAGCACCTGGCTCTAGCCACTGCTGTCAAAAACTGACTTTTTACAAGGTCTTTACCAGCACTGTTCAGGCAGGATATTCAGAGATACAAAGTAACATTATTGTTACTTTGTATTTACTTACTTTATTTCACTTAAAAATGCAAGCTGTGATCTCCATTTGATGTCAGTTAAAACTGCCTCACAAGTTTTAAAAAATGTTTTCTTTAAATAAAAAAAAAACTCTTATTAACCCATAGTTAACCCTAATAATCATTATTAACCTCCCCTCCCCTTAACTGTTATTTTTCTGGTTTCTTTATTTCTATTTTTTTACACTATTAATTTTTAACTATTTTTGTTTTTATTAATTTTGTGTGTGTGTGTGTCACATTAAACAAATGTGCAAAATTATAAAAATAATAATAAGCAAACTTAAATAAATAAATAAGATATAAATGTAAAGTCCCATACACCTAAAGTCCAAAGTAAAGTCCAAAAAGTCAAAAGTCAAAAAGGATCCTTGCACGTGATTTCCCAATAGCTCTTTTCTTCCTGAACCAAATTAGCAGTGTGCTTCAGAAAATCTTCAAATACCTCAAAGAAAAAATCTCAACATAGTATATTACCCCAATTATTAAAATAAAGTGCCACACGTGTCACATGCAGATACACAGAAGTGCCACAGCAAACGTGAAAACTCTGGACTCTAATACTTCAATTAGTAATTCCACTGCACACAATATAAAGAGTGCATAATTACCCCAACATAAATACAATCAGCATAGGGTCCATAATATAGATGAGAAAGCCTCCAAACATTGTTCTCACATCTTCTCCAACCTTTTCCCATAGACCTCATAAACAGACCAGGGATCAGTATGTGTATTAAAAGATAAGCAAATTTTATTGTAGCAATTTACATATAAATTTGATAAAACCAGCTTCCATATAGTGAAATAATCCAGAAGAAGAGACCCCCCCTCCTTAACGGTAACTCTTTACAATCACCATACCACTCTGAAAGAGAGCCAGGCAAAAATGGAAGTATCCAGGGTATCCAGGGTGAACCCTGGATACTTCCATTTTTTTTACTTCCATTTATTGCCCCCGGGCAATAGGGGATCATGGGGCTCCTGTGTCCTTGCCCACACCCAAAAAAGCCTATGCAAAAGGTACCAGGGGCATCTCATGGGGCCCCCTACTAACCCCAGGCCCTCGGGCAGTACTGGAGTGCTCGAATGGCCAGTCCGCCCCTGGTAAGGTTACTAGATATTAGGAGGTAAATGCTTGGTTGGTTGCAATGTTAGATGATTTTAATCATTCCACAGTATAAGACTGTCCCTTCCTGACAGTTTTTAAAGCTAATCTCTAGAAATTAGCCAAAATGTACCCCTGCAGTACCCCCCATACACACACGCACACACACACACACACATACACCGGATTCTCGGCAGAAGGAAGAATATGCTGTCGCAATGCAAGGGTAATTTTTGGAGTTCAGCTTTAATACAAAGTGGTAAAGGAAATTTCATGTGACAGATATATATAGACTGCCAATGCTGACCTCACTTTCTGGAATTGCTAGTTGCTGGAATAAAATGCAGGTCCAATGGTTTTACTCAAAACAAGAATGCAGATCAGAAGTCCTGACTTCAATTGCTTTTTCCAGGTCAGGGCAACCTTTATGAGATTCTTTGGTAAAAAGATGAGATTGGAGTTTTCCTACTCAGTCATTAATAAACTCAAACTGATTTTGCCTAGTGGCTGCTAGCTTATGTGTTTTACAGAAGGTAATTCTAGGCTGCTCAGAAGTATTAGGCATTAGTGACAGTTTGTGGTGAACTTTGCCAATTCAAAATGAGCTTAGAATGTAAAGAATTATGATCATGATGGGATCTAGTGATCTGCTAACTTTAAGGTATACCTGTGCTTTCCCAATGCAGGGCAAATTAATGGGTTCACCTTAATGTTAGCAACTGCATTTGCTTTTACTCACCTTACTTTTGTGCCCCCTATGGCTCTCCTATGGAAACAAAGAGTAGAATCCCAGTGTAAGCGCAAAGTCATGACATGGATCTTCAACAAGACTGCGGGGCTCTCTCCTCAACCCCACGTGAAAGCGCTGCATGTCTAAGCAGTTTTGCACAAATGAACTAATAATGAAAAATGTGCTTTTCTAGATTTTACAGATTTCACGCCCTGTCTGTAGAGTTGATACTTCTTCCCTTTCCATAAAAAAAGCCCTGCAAAATGAGTTATTAGGCATTTTTTTACTTTTCCCTGTAGGAGCATGATTTTATGTCACTGTAGTCAACGTTTTCTTGAAAATGAATAAAAGAAAGGAAAAGAAGGGAAACAGAATGTGTTTTCAATTTTTTTAAAGTACAGCACAACAGTGCAAAATGAACAAACTAAACCCCAAATTATGCAATTCCATCATATACAATAATGTGCATAACCAAGAAGTCCCTTCCCCCCAGGAAGTCCAATAAATAGTAAATATCTCAGCATCCAATCAAATGAAAAGTCCTCAATCAGTACCCCCACGTGACTTCTTAATTCTCCAAAACTTGTATATTCTCAATTGATAAAACTTGAAAACTGTGACCTCCTCTCCCTCTTTAATCCTCCAGGAAATTATATAAACCGCACATAGTGCATTATCTTTGCCACACAGTAAAAAATAAACTACAAACCACTCACATTAAAGTGCTCATAACCAACAAAAACTCCACCAAGTGTCAATGTATGTCTTGTGTCCGAAATTCCTACTCTTATCCTCTAGATGTAGATTGATCATTCAAACATAAATTCCCAAGATGTGAATGCTTCCTCCAAAATTCTTCCTTATGGAAAACCATTTCCTCCAAGAGATTGAATTACATATTGTGTGATGTTATATATAACTTCAAAACGTGCCACACAGTGCTCCCTTGTTACCAGACCACTGACCACCAATCTCGTGAATCATAGATACTCCACCACCATACAGTCCATGCACCTTACCCAACTGCAAGGGGAACAGGCTGTAAGCAGTTGGGGTCCTCTTCAACCAATGTTACTCTGATCTAACTGTAGTATGTACATCAGCGTTGGTACAAATTCAAAGGACTGGACCTCTTCCAAAATGGCCACCGCACAACTTCTGGCTTTGTGTCTCACGTCAGACGCAAAGCCAGAAGTTTTGCGGTAGCCATTTTGTATCAACACTGATGTACATACTACAATTAGATCAGAGTGACATTGGTTGAAGAGGACCCCAATTCTTTACAGCCTGTTCCCCTTGCAGTTGGGTAAGGTGCATGGACTGTATGGTGGTGGAGGTCTATTCTTCTGGTAAGATGCTGGCATTTGTGGTGGAGGAACACACAAAGGGTTTCAGATGGAAGAACTTGAGTGTTGTCTGGTCAATGGACTTATATTATTTATGATTTATTGTTTTCACTTTTGGTGATTGTACACAATTTCTTGCATTCGCTTTTATAGTAAATGAATGAGTTGTAAATTTATTTATGTTTTAAAGGCACAGCAGAACATTACTAAGTTTATAAACCTCTATTTGTGATTCAAATAGTGCAGATTTTCTTTATTGTTACCTCCTCGAACCAGGGCCAGATTTCTTCATAGCCAACACAGGCTGTACCCTAAAACAGCAGGACTGCCAGGATCCACACAAGACTTGTACAAATGATGTTGCTGGCTATCAATAACACTTTCTCATATATATGAAAAGATTCTGGAGTCTGTCTGCCAGTGCAATCTTACTGAGTCCTAATCTTGCTGCCAATGCATAGTTAGGGCATTTTTATTGGTACTTAAAATTCATCCTCCAGGACAGTACATCTAGAATCACATTTTCAAATTGCTAGCAGAGTAGGGTGAAAGTTTGCCTTTTCTTTTCTAGTTTTTGGTTTTAGATGATCCAACACAAATTGGAACAATTTGTATCTTTTCAGAGTGTTCTGTGTGTCTAATATTGTAACACTAAGGCTCACCTATTGATTGGGTTAGAATGAGGGCTGACTCAAAACATTTGGCCTACAAGGGCAGGAAGCATGAATCCAGTTCTGCCTAGAACAAAATAACTCAAATATTTAATCAAAACATTCCTCTTTTCCTCAAAGAAATTGCTGTATCTAACACACTATGCATGGAAATGTATATTGTGCAAACACACAACTATTTTGTTCCAAATAAGTACAACTTACTTGATTTTCTCAGTTTGCAAATCGATTTTACATTCCTGGTAATACGAGAGTAAAATATTCTATACAAAGGAGATCTAAGACTTTATTGAAGTAAAACATGTCTGAATTATTTTTTATAGTTCATGTTAGTAAAACAACTTTATTTAGAAAAAATGCTTTTTTCAAACAATATTTATAGATTTAATCAACCAAGTTTCAAGTATTCAAGTGTCTGAACACACTAATGTTGCCGATAACCATGAAAAATATATTGCTGGACTTTGTTTTCTATAAAGAGTAGTGAGTATGTACAGGTAAGGGTATGTGCTTGTAACTTGCAATCCTACACAACACATGCTAAGGCAACCTTTGTGGTTGGTTTTTATATGGGGGCGCATGCCATCACTGCAGATCTGCTACTGTAAGTGACAGGGAAGCTTTTTTTTTAATAAGAAGGGATACTAGAGACTACAAGAGACCTATCAATATACAAATGAGCATGTGCTTAAAAAAATGCTGAGTTGCAGCATTAGAGATGACTCTTTATCGGCGAACATTAACATTGAGTGTACCAGGTGGATTTGCCATGTGTTCTGAAGTCAAAAAACTGATTTGCTTATCCTTTATCCTTTGTCTCTTCCCCTCATCACTCCACAGAATTTGCAGTGGCTGTCAAAAAACTGAAGGAGAATCAGAAAACAAAAATTTACTGTTCTGATATTTTCACTTCTGATAAACTCTTGAAAGCTTTTACAGCTTTTACAAAAACATATATAATGCAAAGAAAAGTCAAACTGGTGTATTTTGGACTGCTTGAGACCCCTAGTCAGTTTAAGAATTTAAATTGAATGAAGCCCAAGAATGTTTTATAGGTCATTAAAGTTGTTTTATAGATCATTAAGGCTATGCGTTTGTACATGATTTTGTTAAAATTTCATTACAGTAATACACAAGATAAATGACTAAATATTTAAAATACATTTTTAAATATCTTTTATAGGTAATGTTATTTTCCAAAGAAGGTCCTATTTGGCCCCTTATATAGTCATTCCATACAACTCAGAGTCTGACTTGCCTGGTTTAAGTTATGTTTACTGGCCCTTTAGGAAATATCCTATTTAAAGGATAAATGTACTTTAAGCTGAAAAATCATTATTGACCACCCCGCCCCCAGCATCTGCAGTGAAACAACCTAAAGAGAACAGTGCATTGTTGTCCATATGCAATGTCCAATCTACCCTAGATTAATAGTGTTTACTAGTTCCAGCTCTATATAGCGCCCATTAAGATTGGGGTCGTGCATGAACTTAAGATGGGTTCTGAGCAGATCATGGCTCCCCAGGTTTTTTTTTTGTTTTTTTTAGAACCAGCAGTGCAGTGTAGAAAAAACAAAACACCAAAGTGAACCAAAAATGTGCATGTGAATACACACATAAAAGTGCTCTAGGGTATGTCATATGGTCCTCTTCCGAAAAAGAAGGACCCTTCCCTGACTCCTTGTGTTTTGAAGACACTAAGGTGCACCTAGCCAAAAGGCTGAGCAGATCCCTCTCCTTGGAATCAGTCAAAGCCAGCACCCAAGTACTAGGTGAGGGGCTCTCCCAAATAGAGATCCCCAAGTCATCAAAGGAAGGTACCTAAGGGCCATGTATCCTCCCCAAGAAAAAGATGTCTGTGTACAGTATATACAATGGCTAGGCCTTGTAATAAAGAATGCCCGTTAAAGGCCTAGCTCATGAAATAATGTGCAGACAAAATTAAGGGGTGTTGTGGCCAATTGCTCCTCCTCACAGTGGGATCACAAACCCATAGCGATAATAGTTGCACCTGGGTACATGTTCCCTTATCTAATGATAGCAAATAAACAATATAAAGCCCCTTAGCATGCAGTCCTGCCAGTTAACAAATACTGTATGTGTGAAGCTATACTGCAAAATAAAAGAGGCTCTTTGAACAAAAGTCAATACATGTCCCAATGTAGGTGTTCGCAGAGATTAGGGTGAGACTTTTTTTTTTACAAAGGTACCTTAATGAAGCAGTGTGGCTTCACCTATATCTGCAAACATTTGCAGGCTGGTTGGAATGCTTACTGGGTAGTTTATTGGCCATTTTCTTTGAATTGCCCCACCTGCTCACCTTTCTTTTGTAACTTATTAATTAATCAATTGGCTTCCACTTAGGTTTTTAGCCCGACCAGATTATGGAGGAGGGAGAGAAAAGAACAATGAGACTGGAGTGTGGACAATTAGGAGAGGCTAGGTAGTGAAGGGGAGCTAATAAGCAAACCATATATGATATGAAACGTGTCCAATTTTCTTCCATGGTGGATGGAAAGAAAATCAAGTCATCTGTGGGCTGCTAACATAATCAAAATCAGATTGTGATAAGAATTATAAGATACATTTATAATCTTCACTCCTTTGTGCAAGATCAAGTTAAATTCATAGACAGATGGAATGAAAAATGGATTAAATTTTGATACTATAGTCAGACTTTTATCACAAGATTTGCAGTCAGTGAAAGTTACTGGCTCCTTGTTAAGATCTATAAATGTGGCCTTCTAGCACCTTCCCTTGTGGCTCTCATCATTCAATCATGAGACAAGTCAGAGGTGCAAAAGAAGTTGGTGCCAAGCACTGTAATCGCAGATCTGTATAGGATGCAGTACAATGCCCAGTAGCTTTTTAAAGACTGTGGACTGCATTCTAATTGAGGTCTGAATGGGGAATATCTCCACTCAGGACATCCTGTGTCTCATCCCAGTGCTGACATCCTGCAATCTCTTCATAGCCATTTCCATGTTTACATGCACTCCAGCATTGGGCACATGGCATTTCTAATTACAGATTTTTCTATGGTGACAGTGAACTGTGTAGAAAATGAACAAAATTTCAGTGCTCACACGACATAGAATGGGATGGTGATGTGGGGTGTAGTGGAAGTAAAAATGGGAACTGACTTAGAACACAGAAAATAATGGAGAAGAGTCACTGGGTGGAATGGTCCATAGGATAGGCAATGGGAGGAGAAGGCAGACCATGGAACCAGGGCACCTGGATGGGAGCCGGCAAGCCTCGTCGAAGATGGTAAAAATCCTATGTGACCGGAGTTGTGGCGGTGTGAATCCTGAGGCTGCTGATGGAAGAAGAGATGGATCAAAAGGCAACCACCTGGGGAGGGACTGCTTAACTGTGTAGAAAAGACCACTTGTAGCCTCCATTAGAAGCCCATGTGATAGGTTGACAATGCAGGAACACATGTGTCTGGGGGACAGGTACAAAATGGTGTCACCCCATAACAGAAAGTGCCCAAACAAGGACTTTTATGGCAGGATCATCAAGTATTTAAAAAAACGCTTCATATTTAAATATTCAATTACTTTTTAAATTATATTAAAACTTATGTGATATTTTAGTGATTGGGTTTATGCTTGCTTGAATTTTCCAAAGCATGCAATATTTTCAATATGGTGCATTATTTGTTGTCAATTTTATATAAAGGCAACGCCACACACATATTATTTTATTGATATTTTAGCTAGAAGTTATGGCTAGCTAGAAGCTAGAGACTACTTGAGTTTCATCGAGGTATCCATTAAAAAGATCAGAAAATTGAGCCTTTTGGTGTGGTAGTAAAATAAAATATCTCAAGATAAAATAACAATTCATGATTAAATATAGCTTTTAACAGTTAAATGCCCATGTCATGTGAAAGAAAAAGACTCCACACCTAATATTATGAATTGGAACTAAACATTTTAGGAAAAAAATTCCTATGATAATAAATAAAACCTGGAAAAATAACTAATCAATCTTAGCTAACTGAACCTAATGAAAGGTGGAAAAAACAATCACACATTTGAAAACAACAACCGCTATGGCAAAAAACACATAGGAGTTGATTTACTAAAGGCAAATAGACTGTGCGCTTTGCAGGTTCAGTTGCACGCATTTTCTTTAGTAAATGTAAATGTTGTAAAGCTTCACTATGTAAGGAATACCCAATCAGGTGCATGGTAAAATAAATTATTGTATATTATTGGATGATGGAAATTAGCAGAGCTTTACCACATTTAGCTCTGGTTCACACTGAATCAGACTTTGAAATCGTGCGACTTCACTAGATGTTGTACAATTTCAAAGTCGGATTGAAGTGCGACTTCAGATCCGACTTCATAGACATCTGTGCGACTCCATGCACAGATGTCTTTGCAAGTCACAACCCCAAATCGGGAAAAGTAGTGCAGGAACTAGTTTTCTAATCGGTGTGACTCCGACGAAGTCGCACTGATTAGAACAGTTCCATTGCCAATCATTGCATGCAATTTGTCATGCAATTTAAATGGTCAAATCGCATGACAATTCACATCAGTGTGAACCAGGGGTTACTAAGCTCTGGGGAAAATGAATGCAACTGCAATTGCAAAGTGCACAGTCTATTTGCCTTTAGTAAATGCACCCCATAGCTTGGTGAATAGAGCCTTCCTTTTATAGAACATAATTATGAAGGAAAAATCCATATGTTCTTACAGTATCCCTCGAGAAGAAGTCGGAAGTGACGAAACGCATCAGAGATTTGACGTCAGACGCTAAACCGGAAGTAGCGGCATGGCCATTTTGGTTATTGGAGGTTCAGTGTTAGAACTGCTGGGACAGATGGACGGATTTTCTGATCTATAATGTAAGATATTATTAAAATTTTTTGGTTACCTTTATACTGCACGATGGTCCTCTTCTTTACCCTCATGAGGAATTGGGGAAATTGAAAAAGGCATACCCGCAGGGTGGAAGCTGACATTAGAAACCCTGAAGTGCTGGTTTTTGCTGCAAGAGGGTAATTGCCTTGAATCCCACTATTGTGCGGCACCACTGAATGTTTACTTCACTTGTGTTGCTAGTGGACATGTATACACTATTCACTTAGTGTTAGGTTTGCTGTGATTTCAAGAGGATATTACAATCTCACTAGTGTGAGGTGTCTCGGGGTGTTCACTTTATTTTGAAGTGTTGTTATTCACTTTTTGATGTGTTGAACTCACAGAGTGCTGTGTGGAATTTTTTAATTTAATTTATTTATATAGGATTTTTATTTTTTTTTATTTTTTCCACTGAAAATATTGTATTATATGCATGAATCACGTATCACTGATTTAAATACATTTGGAGATGTATAAAGGTAATACACTATATTTAGTTTCATTTTTTTTAGGTATTCTGGATCTGGATCTGGATTGGTGAATTGAATCAGATACTTTATATTTGAAGATTTATTAGATGTTGGACATTACTATTAATATATTTTTTTTGGACATTATTTGCAGTATGGATTATTATTAGGATGTTTGGGGTTTAGAGGTATTTCAGAAAAGGTTTATGGTATTTAACTTTCAAGGGTGAAAGTGTGACTTTTCTTTTTCTTCTTTTTTTGGGATATTTATAGATAAGAGTTTGTTGAAGATTGTTCTTACAGTATCCTCTTAGAAAGTGTCTGCCTGTGTAGACAGAGTATGTGATTATGAATTTGGTTTATGATTGGACTCATTCCATGTGTACTTTCAGGAACAAACTGAAGACTACATCTCGTGTTGTTCCATGACTTAATTCTATATTAATACAATCTGGAAAGGCAAACATAATATGTTAAGCTGGAATGGCTGTAATTTTTCTTTTAATGAACATAACAAATATCCTGAGTGCTATATTTCAGCAATATTAAAAAGCAAGTTTGACACATACAATTATTTATTGTGTTAGTTGGTATTAAAAGGCATTACATGAGATTCTTTACATGACATTTACTGTTCGTTTTTTCCATGTCCTTGCACTGGGAAGTTTTATGAGGTGAGCTCAGTTCTATGGGTTGAAAGTTGTGGTCAGACATTGAATTGCAGAAATAAAGTTACCCACTTTTTTTTTTTTACTTTTTTTTGGCTTGGGCGTCTAGCCGAGTTTGTGGGAGTGTACAAACTAAGTGAGCAGATTTAAATTTCATTCTTCAGTCCTACTA
Source organism: Staurois parvus (assembly GCF_062004578.1). Lineage (NCBI taxonomy): Eukaryota > Metazoa > Chordata > Amphibia > Anura > Ranidae > Staurois > Staurois parvus. Next base: position 1,043,303 of record NW_028318090.1, on the reverse strand, counting down.
TTTTTCAACACCACAAGACAACATGGATATGTTTAAATCAGCTTTAAGCCCACACAACTGATATATGTATAAAACACACAGTCCTTCAACGTTTGAATTGCTGTTTGTGCTGCTGATCTGCTAGGCTGCAGATTTTTTTCTTTTTTCGTTTTCAACTTTTTTTATAGTCTTATTTAAACTGATTTCCAGGCTAATGTATAAAAAGTCAACTTTAACCACTAGATCTCCCCTACCTGAATATTTTTCTTGGACTAAAGCAACTTTTATATTTCTGATATGGATCTATTAATTTTGCAATTATTTTCTCATTACTTTTAATACCAAAATAGAAAACTGATTTAGCTTTTGGAACAAACAAGGATTTCTTTTGACAATAAATCTTGCAAAAATATTTTTGCAAAAGCCATAAAAATTAAAAATACGCTTCACTCTAGTTTGACAATTTTCAATTTTATTTTGAGACCCTTAAAGTGCTACTAAACCCAGGACCCTGCATTCACTATTTCTGGTCTCCCACAGTACACAGAACATGGGAATGCAATTATTTTAGTAAATACAAACTGCTAAATACCTTTTATCATCAGCAGTGTATAGCAGTCTTGTGACTTCTATCAGTATCCAGCTGAGCACTCTTTAAAGCTTGCAGGAGGGGTTTTAATTCTCTTTTCACTGACCTATAAATTTGCATAACCCTTGACCCTCTGTCTGGACAGTGCTGATTGGCCCTGTGCTGATCACATGCACCCTACAGCAGTATATAGCAGTCTTGTGACTTCTATCAGTGTCCAGCAGAGCACTGGTTAAAGATTGTAGGAGGAGTTTTCCTTCTTCTATGACTGTCCTATGAGGCTGCAGGACCCCAGCATGTACAACTTGCCCCAGTACCCAGCAGTGCCACCCATCAGTGTCCAGCACTTCCATCTTCAGTGCCCCCATCAGTGCCACCCATCATTGCTGCCCAGCAGTTATGCCCACCAGTGCTGCCAGTCAGCGTCGTCAGTCAGTGCTGCCAGTCAATGCTGTCAGTCAGTGATGCCTATCAGTGCCCATCAGTGACGCCTATCAGTGCCCATCATTGCTGCATATCAGTACAGCACCATCAGTGCCTCTTCATCAATGTCCACCAGTGCCGCCTCATCAGTGCCACATCATCAGTGCAGCCTATCAGTGCCCATCAGTGCTGCCTATCCATGCCACCTCATCAGTGACCATCAGTGTTGCCTATCAGTGCCCATCAGTGCTGCCTATCAGTGCAGCCTCATCAACGCACATCAGTGCAGGAGAAAAATTACCTGTTTGCAAAATTTTATAATAGAAAGAAAGAAAAACTTTTTTTTTCAAATTTTTTGCTCTTTTTTTGTTTATAGTGCAAAAAAATAAAACACCCAGTAGTGAATTACCACCTCCTGCCCGCCATATAAGGTAATGATGGGCGCATGGAGGTTCTCTCGTTCTGGGAGGATGTCATATGACATCCCCCCACTCTAACCATGCGTGCGCAGCTCCGGAAGCGTGCAGCGCTGCGATCGGTGGTGCGTTGTGTCCCTCAAACACAGCAGATCAACGATCAATTGAAAGAGCAGAAGACATCGGCTTGGTCATGTGATCAGCTGTGTCCAATAACAGCTGACCACATGTAAATAGGGAAATGGTTATCGGCATTTCTCTCCTCACAAGCTGTCATTCTGACAGCTTGAAAGGAGAGGAGAGCCGGTAATCGGCATTCCTCAGAGCGGACATCTACACTGATCATCAGGGCACTGATCATCAGTGTGCCCTGATGCTCAGTGTAGCCCCAGCAGTGCCACCTGTCAGTGTACATCAATGCCAGCTGTCAGTGCTCATCAATGTCACCTGCCAGTGCCCATCAGTGCCACATCAGTGTCACATATCAGTGCCTACCAGTGCACATCAATGCCACGTATCAGTGCCTATCTGAGCTGCCAGTCAGTGCCACCTATCAATGCCAGTCAGTGTCACCTATCAGGGCTGCCAATCAGTGCCACCTATTATTGCCAGTCAGTGCTGCCTATCAGTGCGCATCAGTGCTGCCTATCAGTGCTGCCTAATAGTGCCAGTCAGTGCCACCTAACAGTGCCACCTAGAAGTTCCATATATGAGTGCTGCCTTCCAGTGCCCATCAGTGATGCCTGTCAATGCCCATCAGTGCCACCTACCAGTGCCTCCTCATCAGTGTCCATCAGTGCCACCTATCAGTGCCCATCAGTGCAGCCTATCAGTGCCCATCACTGCAGCATCATTAGCGCACATCAGTGAAGGAGAAAAATCACCTATTTACAAAATGTTATCACAAAAACTAAGAAAATCTTTTTTTTTTTTAATTTTCAGTTGTTTTTGGTTTGTTTAGCAAAAAAATAAAAAACCCAGAGGTGATTAAATACCACCAAAAGGAAGCTCTATCTGTCTCAAAAAAATGATAACATTTTCATATGGGTACAGTGTTGCATGACCGCGCAATTGTCATTCAAAGTGCAACAGGCCTGAAAGCTGAAAATTGGCCTGGGCAGGAAGGGGGTAAAAGTGCCCGGTAGGCAAGTGGTTAAGCGGGGGACAGATAAAGATTTGCATAGGGACAGTGTTAATTTAGAAATAAAATGTTTTTAACTTGTGAGATTGCTGAAAACTTGCATTGTCTGCACATAAAAGGACTAATTAAAATACAGTATTTGTTACAGGATCCCCAGTCAACGCTCCTGATACACAAATCAGGACTTGGCTAGGAATTGGGCCAGATAGAGCATCTTACACACCAAATGTCTTCAAGTGTTTCAAACAGTATTACAATTTACTTAAAATACTGCTAGCAGAAGTATCAGCTTTTCATATTCCCCTGTACACTGTAAGTGGAAAAAGGAGGGGCAACATTATAAGTCAGTCGATCTTTACTGCATTGCATATTTTTGCTAGTCCAACGCTGGACGTTTACTTACAGGAGGGGAGAGATAATGGATGACCTCATCATAGCAGTGATGCTCCATCAAACTGTAGTGCTTCTCTGCAATAGTTGCTCACTTTTCTACTTAGTTTATCAGATAATCACAAGGAGGGCTGGACAAAATTACAAACTTGTTTGGACTGAAAACAGTTCATATATTCAAGATGTATTTAAAAGTTCCACTTTAAGGGCCATTTCATGCAAAAATCATTTTTAGCTATAACTAGCATGGTGGGTTGAGCCTTACTACAATAATCTTACTACCATAATCCCTGATTCTGTTGCTCTCAACCTGAGGGTTTTGGATGCTACAGCCCCCTTTGCACATTCTAGATCCTCTTGAGAATTTTTTTATTATATAAAAGAAAAAGAATACCCAGCAGGTTAAGTGGGAATGGCAACTGTGGATGTGCAAACCCAGAAACCCAAGATTCCTCCCATAGAGTTTTAAAGAGTTAGGGTATATTCATATACAACGATTAGCCAGAACTTTATGACCACTGACAGGTGGAATGAAGAACATTGAATATCTTATTACAATGGCATTTGAAAGTTGTTGGAATTTATTAGTCAGCAAGTAAATATGTTATCCCTGAAGTTGATTTGTTGAAAGTAGAAAAAATGGCCATCACATCTTGTAGCATATGGGGTGTCCATGTTGACCAGTGTCCACAGCCAAAAGCTCCTATAATAGGCCCATGAGCATCAGAACTGGACCACAGAGCAATGGAAGAATCTGGCTTGGTCTTTTACATCATGTGAATGGGTGCATGTGCGTCACTTATCTGGGGAAGAGATGGCACCAGGTTGCAGTATGGGAAAAAGGCAAGCCGGTGGAGGCAGTGTGATGCTTTGGGCAAAGTCCTGCTGGGAAGCCTTGGCCTACTGCCATCCATGTGGATGTTACTTGACACGTACCACCTACCTAAACATTGCTGTTCACCAAGTACACCCCTTCATGAAAACGTTATCCCCTGATGCCAGTGGCCTCTTTCTGCAGGGTAATGGTTCCTGCCACACTGCAAAAAATGGTTCCAGAATGGTTTGAGGAACACAACAATGAGTTGGAGGTAGTGAGCATCTGTAGGATGTGCTGTAAAAACAAGTCTGATCCAAGGAGGCCCCACCTCACAACTCAGAGGACTTAAAAGATCTGCTACTGATGGCTTGGTGCCAGATACCACAGCATACCTTCAGAGGTCTAGTGACATCCATGCCTTGACAGGTTGGGGCTGTTTTGGCAGAAAAAGAGGCTGTTTCAGTGGCAAAAGGCAGACCTACTCAAAGTCATAAAGTTATGGCTGATCGGTGTATGTGCCATGTGCAGTGCATTCAAAAAAGTCCAATGCTCCATAGAGATTAAAGGTAAGACATGAAAAATGTATGTAAAATGCATACCACACCTATAAAGCACAGCACAAAGATGAAATAGTTGAAAGTCATGTCAAATATTTCTTCAGGGTAAATGCTGAAATAGTAACTCGAAACGTCTGAAAATACTCTAGACGTTTCCATTACCACTTCTAATGCTGAAGCATGGAGCGGGGGAACTTGGTGCTGCAGATTTGACATTAATGAATATCTGGCTTGTAACTAATTTTTATCTCCTTATAGTACTTAAATTACTAAATGGTAATTTTGGAACTTTTCTCTTTAATTGTGATTTAATTGTGTTTAGTCTGCTTCCCAACTCAATTAAAATATTTCTTCCATGCAAGACCTAACTAGCTTGCTGAGCACTCATGAAATTAAGGACAAGAGGGTGTGACTTTGCTGATGGGATGATTTTTCAGTTGCGAGACTTTTTCTGAGGTCTGTTTAAGCGAGGTAAGACACAGGGTAAATATTCACTGGAGCAGAAGTTTGTGTGTCTGCTTATTATTTCCTCTTGTTTGACTGTGGTTCTTCATGTCAAACTTCTCCAACCCTAACAAACATTTGGCAGCCCAAAGAGCTTGGTACACAAACTGTTGGCTGAGCCTTGGCACAACATTTCTTGCTCTCCAATAAAATACCAGTACCACTACTACCCTTTGCAGCCAATCAGAATGCATCTTGTGCTTACCTGACAAAATTATAATTTTAAAAATGATAAATTATAATATAATTAAGTGCATATACAATATATGATGATTTAGCAAAAGAGTAAACATGAAATATTATGAGTATTTCACCTGGAAGGTTTGCTCAGATGGTTTGAGTTGAAAAAGGAAAATTCCATCAAAATGTATTGAAACCATCTAGGACTTCCAAGTGATACTCTGGTACCCATCCAATCGGTTTATTGATAACATTTAAATATCATTTTGTTTAAAGTTATTTCATGTAAACACACCTTTTCTAATAATACAATGGTGCAGATTGTGTTTCATGTGATTCAGAGCAAATGTATTAATTGTAGTTATATGCTATGGAACGAAATATAGCTAGAGGGCCTTGTCAAACACAATAGGAATTCATTACAACACTAACAAAAAATGTCATACGAAGGATATCACGGTTTATTTATGTACTTTGAATATACTGAATTCAGCGTTGAGTAATGTCATTAAAGCTTAACTGCAGGCATACTACTAATTACATAGTTGAAAAGTCAGCTAGCTTTGCGATCCAGGAACTCCTGGCAAACAGCATAGCCAGGGCTCTGACCTCCAAAGAAGTAAGCAAGTTCTGCTGTATTTTGCTTTGCATAAATATTGTCTCGGGTTATACAGCGTCTTTAGAGAAGCAAAGGCAGTTACACAAAATGTGGTGTAAAAAGGGGTATGCTTACTGAATTAAAGATGCAAAAAATGTCTACAGAAAGTTGAGTAGATTAAAAGGCTAGTTTAAAGTGTTACTAAACCCAGAACCCTACATTCACTCTCTCTGGTCTCCCACAGTACACACTACATGGAACATGGAAATACAATTATTTTAGTAAATATAAACTCTTTTTTTTCCCCCAGATTTGGACTTTAAGATTAAAGTGTTACTAAACCCAAAACAGTAAAGTCAATCTGTATATGCAGTAAAGCATGCTTGTTATACTCACTGTGGAACCTAAGGGGTTAGTCCTCCTCATTGTGTAAAAAGGCAGTTTGATCCTGTTTATTCTGCCCCCTCCACCTGATAAGACAGACTGAACCCGTGATCACATGCACATGCTCAGTTTAATGTGGATTGCTAGAGAGATTTTTTTTTTCTTGGGAGAGTGCATGTGATCAGCACAGGGCCAATCAGCACTGTCTAGACAGAGTTCAGGGGTTTCACATCCTCCTAGAGCAGAAAGAAAACTCCTCCTACAAGCGTTAACCAGTGCTCTGCTGAAGTCACAAGACTGCTCTAACTGCTGATGAGAAAAGGTATTTAGCAGTTTATATTTACTAAAATAATTGCATTTCCATGTTCTGTGTACTGTGGGACACCAGATATAGTGAATGCAGGATCCTGGGTTTAGTAACACCATAAGCTACACCAGGAGTAGAAATACTTCAGAAGAAGAAGTGGATTAAAGTGTAAGTGTAAAAGCTGGACCATATATGTGCTGCTGTGTATGTGGAGAGTTTTCTCATCACCATGGTTCGTCCTTGCAATATTTACATCTAAGTAAAAATTGCAAGGATGAACCCTGGTGGGAGAAAAATTTATTTTTTGCTAAATATCTTTTCTCATCAGCAATATATAGCAGTCTTGTGACTTCTATCAGTGTTCAGCAGAGCACTGGTTAAAGCTTGTAGAAAGAGTTTTCATTTTGCTCTAGGAGGATGCAGAACCCCTGACCTCTGTGTGGACAGTGCTGGTTGGCATTGTGCTGATCACATGCACCCTCCCAAGAAAAAAATAAAAACCTCTCTAGCAATACACACCAAGCTGAGCATTTGCAGAGTGACTCCACACAATATTTCTAATCAGGAAATAAGAGGGAGACACTGGAAGAAGAGGAGGATCAGAGAACTCAGGATCAAACAGTGTTTTTACACAATGCAGAGGATTAACCCCTTCAGTTCCACAGTGAGTATAACAAGCATGCTTTACTGCATAAACAGACTGATTTTACAGTGAAAGGAAAGCCCTTCAAATTAAGGAAGTTCTCTGGGGATCCCAGGTCACCAAAATTGTAACCCACTGGAAGATTCCCTCTCTATTATTATTATTATTATTATACAGGATTTATATAGCACCAACAGCTTGCTCAGCGCTTTACAATATAAAGGGGACAGTACAATTACAATACATTTCAGTACAGAAGGAATAGGAGGGCCCTGCTTGTGGAGCTTACAATCTAAAGAAAGGGGGAGGTAGTACTGCCTAAAGGCAGACAGGGTGGGGCCAGACCAGACATACCTCGGTAGGGAGTTCCAGAGGATGGGAGAGGCTCTGGAGAAGTCCTGCAGACGAGCATGGGAGGTGGTGACGAGGGAGCTATAAATCAAGATGTCTTGTGAGGAGCAGAGTGGGCGATTTGGACAATATCTATGGATGAGGTTGGTGATGTAGCTAGAGGCAGTGTTGTGGATGGCTTTGTATGTTGTGGTTAGTATTTTGAATTTTTTATGTTGGGTTAGTGGAAGCCAATGAAGGGATTGGCAGAGAGGGGCAGCAGTCGCTGATCAGTTGGTAAGGTGTACGGGTCTAGCAGCAGCATTCATACTAGACTGAAGGAGGGATAACCTGTGTAACGGTAGACCAATGAGGAGGGAGTTGCAGTAATCAAGGCAGGATATAACCAAGGTGTGGATACGTTGTTTTGTGGTGTCATTGGTTAGAAAGGGGTAGATTTTGGAAATGTTGCAGAGGTTGAGGTGACAGGATTTAGCTAGTAATTGGATGTGGGGCCTGAAGAAGAGGTCAGAGTCTTGGATTACACCGAGCACCCTGGGATGAGGGGAAGAAACAATGGTTGTGCTGTTGATCTTAATGGTAAAGTCATGAGTGGGGGATTGGGGAGGAGGAAATATTACAAGCTCGGTTTTGGAAAGATAGAGTTTGGGGGAATGGCGTGACATCCATACTGATATGTCGCTTAGTAGATTTGTGATACATGAGGAGATTGAGGGGGTGAGCTGGGGAGTGGAGATAGATTTGGGTGTCATCAGCATATAGGTGATATTGGAAGCCATGGGAGGTTATCAGTTGGTCCAGGGAGGAGCTGTAGAGAGAGAAAAGGAAGGCCCAAAGGATAGAGCCTTGGGTTACCCCAACGAAAAGAGGAAGAGGAGTGGAGGAGTTGTTGTTCTATGTGATGGTGAAAGTGCTCTGAGAAAGGTAAGAGGAGAACCAGGAGAGAGCAGAGTCAAGTAGGCCAATGGAGTAGAGTTTACTGAGGAGGATCACATGGTTGACTGTGTCAAAGGCAGCGGAAAGGTCTAGGAATATGAGTATGGAGTAATGGTCAATGGTTTTAGCAGTTAGTAGGTCATTAGTGAGTTTTAGTAGGGCAGTTTCAGTGGAATGTTGTGGGCGGAAGCCTGACTGTAGAGGATCGAGAAGGTTGTAATCGTTGAGGTAGCAATTCATTTGGTTATGAACAAGGCACTTGAGAAGCTTGGAGGCAAACGGGAGCAGAGAGATGGGTCTTAAATTATTCAAACAGGTGGGGTCCAGCGAGGGTTTTTTAATTATGGGGGTAACCAGCGCATGTTTGAGAGAGGAGAGAAAGGTGCCTGTGGGCATCCCAAAATGTGGAATTTTCTTTTACTTTCACTTTCAGTGATATTGGTAAACATGACAAATAGAGAAGGTGAATCTCCTTAACGGGAGCACAGATAGCAACACTGACAAGTATTCTAATCCCTCTCCACTCTATCCAGAACTAAAAAAAAAAGTTTCACTCTTAGTTTCACTTTTAGTTATAGATATCACTATATCATTAAATGGTAGTAATATCTTCCTGGACTTTGGCTTGAAGCATTCACTATTCATAAATTAGAAGATAGTTTATAAAAAATGAGTTTGAAATAACGTGGAGATATGCTTCAACATTTTCCAATCAATATGTATATATCAATTGTTTACACTGAAAAGTTAATAAATATATATTTTTTTATTTTTCTGTCCTTTTTTACATAAATTCTGTTTAAGAAATTATTAGTCCACGTGACTCAAATGTTTTGCTTCAATATACCCATTTAGTTTTATCAATTAAGGTTGGCCAAATACCTGAGTAAAAAAACACAAGAATATCATATTAGAAGAAGGTCATATTGAGCTCAGCCAATTTTTCCCCTTATTGGTTATCCAAAACATGGAACAGGCTTTTATGAGTTTTATAGAATGGTGACAATGAAGAATACAGATCTAATGTCCCAATAAATTCAGGTTCCCTTTGCGGCTTACTTATAATGCTAGGTCTGTGAGCACTATCCCGAAATATGCAAATTAACAGTTATTGTCTCCTCATATGAGGCACAGGCTGTGTGTGCTAGTCTCAGTGCATCTCCTCCCATGAGGAACAGGTGGGTTACGTGAGTCTCAGTTCATCATGGTAGAATATGTAGCTTGATTTTGTATACTCTGAGATTACAAAACAGCATATGCATCATCACAACCATTATGGTTTGTTGCTAGTGGTAAGCTTCATGAAAAATATTTCCATAGTGCTAGAAGCAAAATGAGATACTTTAAGGTTTGACATCCTATTTAATTCATTCTGTTTTTCCACAAAATAGAAAAGTAATTGTTATCTTGTTGCACTCCATGGAGAGATACATTGCAGACTTGACATTTGGAGGAGAAATCTGTGTCTTCACACTTGGAAACAAATCAACGTTCCCCTTGGCAAACATACGTGACTTGCTTCTTGGAGCTGGATCACCTCATCGTTTGCTGGACGTACCTCATTTTGGCCCAAGCATTGCTGACACAGTGAGGTTAAAAATGTTGAGGTTAAATAATCTGCAGTGCCTCTGGGGTTTGCAAGCACAAACAATGTGGAATTTAGTTAGCACTCGCATTTTTTAAAGCACATTCATCAGGGTCCTTTTTTTGTATAGCTGCTGATCTTTTACATAATTGTTCTTTATTGAGAAAACATAGGATTTTGCAAGAATTCGACAGCCAAATAACTGCAGTTTTACTGGAAATAACAATCAATGTGGAAGTTCCAAAAATATGAAAACTATTAAACTGTTACAGATATGTTGGGTACAAAATGTGTTTAAGTTGCATTGTTTAATTTTTTTTTGTTTAATTTAATAGAAAAAAAGAGTAACATGTTACAAAGCTACCCAACACATCTTTGAATTTTATTTACAAATGAAATATGTTGGAACATTTATTGATGTAGAAAAGTATAGTAATTAATAAATTAAAAGTTTAAAGATGCCTCAATAATTTGTCATTAATTTAATATTTCATTGTTAATGCTAATTTGTCATTTTAAAAATGTATTATTATTATTAATAATAATAATAAAAAAAAATGATAATAATGAATTGGTAAATAATTTTGGAAATCTAGTTTTCAAGGTGAAAAACAACAGTTTCAATATCACCAGTGCCTATTTCTCTGAGCCTTTATTTTAGATCATTAGCAGCAGACATTCTTACATGGTAAGATACAAGGGAATGCAAGGCAAACCTCAAAGATTAAATTCTGATATATACTAGAAAGTTTTGCATTGCTTGACAGATGCCTAAATTGTTCAATTTGCATCCATTTGTCTGATACTCAGGAATAAAAATATCCATTGTAGCTAGTAAGGGAGAGTTCATTTGGCTAGAGTTGTGGATGGAAGGATGTTTTTGTATTCCCCTGCTGAAGGGAGAGATGAGGTTTGGGGTATCCCCACTGGGATCAGACAGCAGTAGTTGGTTATAAGTTATATTTTGTAGATGGGTTTTCTATATGTTATCATCTTAAACACACTGTCATGCAAGGAGCTCTTTCACTTAGTCAGGAAAGATATGGAGCTAGAGATGGATCAGGCATTGTCTGGTCTATGTAAACCACTTGCGATTTGATTTAATTTTAACCATGAAACATTGGAACAGCATTACCCATGATTTTTTTTGTTCTTGATAGTGGGAATGTTTAATTGCCTATAGGCCAAATTGCAGTTTCACTACTTTACTCCAGGTAGGAAATCTTTCGCTATAGGAAACGTTTCCACTTTTGCACTTTACATTTGGTATGGGATTCATGGAGTTTTTCCTAGAAGTTGTCACAGTGGGGTTGATTTATTAAAACTGGTGCACTCAGAATCTGGTGTAGCTGTGCATGGTAGCCAATCACCTTATAACTTCAGCTTGTTCAATGAAGCTTTGACAATAAAGCTGGTTGGTTTTTATGCAGAGCTGCACCAGATTTTGCACTCTCCAGTTTTAGTAAGTAACCCCCAATGTGCTTATCCTGAAAATCAGGCTTATATTACAAGTTCATCCTGAGGGGTAGAAAGCACTGCCTTTTTTATCTCATCTTTCAAAGGAAAGGGCTACAGTGATCTGATAAGACTTTAGATCGACAGTTTGGTGTATGTGGCAATGCCATTTTTAATTGTATTAGTATACATTAGCAAATCCAAAAATGTACCTTTGTTTTGTTGCACAAACCTTTTCACCTACTATTGTTGAGCTACAGACAACATCCCTTCTACCTTTTTCTTGTTTACCCATTCTGGCTTAGGGGGTATATCTGCTGCAAAATGTAATTCTGTATCTCCTAATTCATATTAGCAAATCTGTTCTTTTTATCCATTAGGCTGACACACTTTGTACTCTATTTCTATTACATTTTAAGTTATCTCATAGGGACTCTGCTTTCTTTCTACCATGGAACTAGGTCAAGAATATAATCAGTAGGGCTGAAAGTTCTGATTCACATGGAACAATTTTATACACAACTTTCGGCCTCCTAAATCTGCTACATATGCTCCCTGACTATAGGCGTGACAGCAGCTATTATGTCTTCCACAATAGGAACATTTTCTTTCATGCTTTAGTAAGGTGAGACTTCCCATGTTTCCCTAGAGATGTCAAAGAGACCTTGAGGATGCCTTCAATATACTAGTTCAAAAGGAAATAACCTAGTAGAGTACTGTAGGATCTCTTTAATTGCAAAGATACTATAAGATAATAGAAGGTCATGCATAAAGTATGCAACTGCTTGATATTTACCAATGATTTGTTCCATCAGGCTCCACTTAGGGTTCCCTGAGTGGCTTAACATGTGGAGTAACTGTTTAGCTATGGTTTAATAAAAGTGTTTCTTAAAGGATACACCTCAGACTAGTAGATAATATAATTCATAAAGACAAACATATGTCCCCTAGCAGACTTGTCCTCTAATTCTACAAGGTCCAATGCTATATGCTCCAAAGGGACCTCAATCATAGCCAACAAAACCAACAATCTGCAGTAATGGGGCACAGTGACTAGCACCTGGTACTGTAAGAATACTTTATTTCCAAATGTATATCTGACCAAAAGAATTGAAAATGAATATGCTCTTTGTTTTTAATTTATTTAATTTTTAAATTACACTTAATAGACTCCCAGAGCATGTTTAAACTAAGCCAAAACCATCTCTAGAATCTTGGAACTATTTGTTGCTACCCAAACTTACTGTGATTTTTGATGATCTAGTATAACAACATATGGTTCACAACAGTAAGAAGAAACACATTTTAGCACCTGGGACCTGTGGCTTTCCAGTGTTTATCCTTTTAATGTTTCTTTGTTTTTTAAGAAAGTAGGATCTCTTAACTAATCGGTGTCAATTTTGTTCTTGAAAAACCTTCAGCTCAACATTTCAGACACTTTAACTTTAACATCACCTTTGGGTTCAGTTATAATATTTGGTTTCCTACTATTCAATTCGCAAAACAATTAGACAGGTATTCCCAAAATCCCACAGTGCATCACATCCTCTTCATGGCAGGTTGTTTTCACTGTTCATCTGGACCCCAGGATATACTTTTTTCAGTTTAAATTATTACGGAGTACACCTACCTAGAACTGGTTCCATTTATCTAGGGCTTGAATACTTTTTCTTTAAACTTTGAGCATATGGATTGACATATTAGTATCTTAAATAATGGGTGAGTAGACAAGAACAGTGACACATGCCATAGTATCCAGGGTAAGGGGACATTTTACCATACTTCCAGCATGGTAATTGCCTTGATTTCTGCCAGAGCTTGCCAAGCAGAATGTTCAAGCATGCTGAGGCCAGTGAATGGCACTGTGCAATCTCTTTTGTCTATTGTTTAGGGCTTTCATTTTCCAATAGGCATACAGCCCTGAACATTGCCATGGTAGATTACATCTTTTGAGCTGTGGCACATGGAGTTGACAAGAAGATGAGCAGATCTTTAACTGCCAGAAAGTGTTTTAGTAGCTTCTCTAAAATGGTCCACCTCTGCAGGTTTGGAAGTAGACACCTTAGGATTTGGTCCATGGTCACCATTTCAACACTTTGGGGCCTTGGAAGGACAGCTGTTTGTAAACACTTTACCAGGCAGCTACGATCATACATTTGTGAGGGAGACACAATTTTAGCCTTGTATGTGCACCTATTCACATATAGGGCTCACACAAAAGTAGTTGTCATCAGAAGAATGCTTATGGACTACCACTGTAAAAAGGTTATTTTTAATGAAGCCACAACACTACCATGGTAAAGGGGGGCATTATGGGGGAGAAGGGTATACAAATGTTTCAATGGCCACCAGAGCACACAGTATATTATAGGAGGTGCAATATAGGCTACTAGCTAACACTGAAAAATGACTGTGACTGGTGGGATCCCTGAGCAAATTTTGATTGGGTTAACCATCAGATCATCGATTAAACTGAATGATTTGTATATGCATCATGCAACTGCTCCTGCTGTAGCTCAGGCAATCAAGATATTTTGCTTTATCACCAAATGGCAAAATGTTTTTTCCAGTTTGGCTGAAACAAAGTGTCCTTCCATCTCCCAGCCTACTGTACAGAGAATTACAGGAGGCTCATATCAAGGCAGATTCAGTTACTTACATTATCTGCATGTCAAACTACATTAAACTTTTATGAATACATTAAAAATTTTATTTTTTTTATCTACCATCAAGTCATTCAGTTAAATACAGTATGTGACAGAGAAAATTTGATGGAAGATGCACACTCCAACTAACACATAACATGTCTGTTCCAACAAAACTGAAGAGGTGCTTAAGGGACAAATATTCCCCAGAAAAAGACATCATATATATGACAGGATAGAGTTATGTATGTAAAACTCCCTATACTAGGAAGTAAATTGACATGTTAGATATTAAAATAAAATGTATTTTACAGCTTCTTATTGTAGCATGCCATTGGAAACAAACAAAATAAAAAAATGAAAGTTTATTGTATTCATCTATTAGAATATAGGTCAGGAAGACAGATGTAGCAGGAAAATTGAGAAAAGCCACAGTAAAATCTGCTGATCATTACTCAGTACTTCAACTCAGGTTTCGCAGGACACTCCTGTCCTAATGAGGAAAGCTTAAATAGTGTGCTGGACTTTTAGTCTGTGCCTAATCAGCAGATTAGTCTGTCAGCTCAGGTCCTAATTAGAGTTCTGTCTGGGACTAGGTTCTTACTGATTATTCACTGGACTTACTTCTGTGATTGTTTTAAACTGTGTTTATATGCAGCTTCACTGTGCGTATGCTGACTGTCATCCCGTTACCTCTGCTATTGTCAGTTTTTACACCAAGTCTTCCTGTCTGGAGCCTGGTGACTCTGCTACTGTTTGCTCTGACCACTTGTCTGAGGACTAAAGCTGGCCATAGTTGGATTGAAATTTGGCTGATTCAGCAGGGACTGGATAAATTTCAATCCATCTATGACCACTCTCGTTCATTCTAATAATTGACTTCTCACAAACAGGCTTGTTGGAAAAGTTTTGTTTGGTCAGTGCAGTAGCCAATCAACTGTAGCGCTGATAAGTGTATTCTCACAATGGAGAGTCCCCACTGTCAGAAAACAATAATGCAGCGGAGAGGATTCTTTCATCCACCTCACTTGTGTGGATGGGGGAATCCATTAAGTTTTTTTCGATGAACCCTCTGGCTGATCGAAAAAAAAGGATCCATATGTCCAGCTTTATATCTTTCTAGCTTCTATTCAAACTGTAAATCAACTGTTGCCTGTGTTGACAAACTCAATTCACTAAACTCTATTGCAGCCAGCATATTCCACTTGCCATTTATGGAGAGTTATTATTATGTTGCCTAGTGGCTTTTTCAATGAATTCTTATTTACATGGCTTGGCATGTTGTTTCTATAGGCAAGACCCAGTGTGCCAACTGTACCTAAATTTACAGACAGTTTGTAAATATCAGCTGATTTAAAAACTGTCCATAAATGTCCGTTACAGACAACAACTGCTCGTAAAAAAATATGGCTGCTGACCAGCTTCAGAACTGCGCATATGCAGGTCATAGCCAGCTAAGGAGCCAGCCAGGAAGGGACATGTTGTTTTATGCACACAAGATGCCTTCTGCTCTCTCAGAGGATGCACAGGACATGCATGAGGACAGGGGGACCCTCAGTAGTCAGTAGCAGAGTTAGTGCCAGCAGCAGCTGAACAGAAGGAGCAGACTTTAGAGGAGAATGCCAAAGATGTCACTGATACAGAGCAATCCACCTTGGGGGGAGATACTACAGGCGGTTAATAAGTGTACAGCTCCACCTGGGTGGATTGAAAGAAGAGGTATCCTTGTTGCTTCAAGACCTTGGGAATATTAAATGCATGCATCCATGGAAGTAAAAATACCCCTGCATCAGTGATCAGTGGGAATAATAAGGGCCCCTGTGCTAGTGAGAGTGATATATGTCCTTGTGTCAGTGGTCACAATGATACCCGTTTCAGTGGAAATGGTGCCCCTGTGTCAGTGGTCGGTGGAAATGGTGCCCCTGTGTCTGTTGTAGGTACAAATGGTGGCCTTGTGTCAGTGTTCAGTAGAAATGGTGTCCCCGTGTCAGTGGTCAGTAGAAATGGTGCCCCTGATGTAAAAGGGAGCTCTGTGGACTCTTGTGTGTGTGTTTGTGTGTGTGTGTGTGTGTGTGTGTGTATGTGGGAGGGGTCTCCGGTGACCAGAGACCCCCTTACATCAGAGTCTGCAGCATCCCCCCTTAAATCAGACTCCACATATTTCTTCTTTACATCAGAGTCCAAAGTTTTCCCTTTTATATCAGGGTCCACAAAGTTTCCCTTTGTACTGTAAAAGGGAACCCTGCTGACTCCGATGTAAGGGGGGACTCTGTTCTGGTTTACATTAACCTGACCTTCATGTACATGGCATGGAGAAATATGTTTTTTACCTTTTTGTTATAGCTTAAACACATTGCTAATAGTACTGGCTATATGCGTGTAGCTTAAATAATAATATTTGCACCGTTTTGCACTGAAAATTATAATTTTATGTACTTTTCTTGAAGTGTCAGTAAAGATGGCGCTGTCAGTAAATTTCAGGTGTCCTGTTAGTAAATTTTACTTCCGGAGGTTGGAAACACTGGCAAGACCACACTGTCTGCTGGTTGAAATCCAGCTATGCATACAAGCACACTCAGAATGCCAGTGATGTCATGGAGGAGTATAGTTTAAATGTTACTGAAAGTACAGTTTTAGTACCTCTCCTGTCAGCCCCTGAGAGGTACCGTGTTCTACTTTATTGTTGTCTTGGTTCAAATTTAGCCTCGGTTCACACTGATGTGGTGCGGAATTCGCAGTGGTTTCTGTGCGAATTCTGCACTGCATTACAATCGCACCCCGTTCATGAGAACCACTGCAGGTATACTGTATATATTGAGTTAACAACACCCCGAAATTGGTCCGAAAAACGTGGTGCGATGTGCAGAATCAGATCACAGGGGAGTGAATACCCATGAGATCTGATTCTAGTGTGGACCAAAAAAAGGTTCTGCACCTTTTTGGTGTGGATGTGGTGCGATTTGAGCCATAAAAATGTATGGCTCAAATCGCACCACACAGAATTTGCATGAAATTTGCACAGGATTGCAGTGTGGTTCCTGTGAAAATCACATGCGGTATGCCGCACTGCACAAGTGTGAACCTAGGCTCAGCTTATTCTTTGTCCTTGGCCATCAGACTCTACCTGATAGTGTAAGCCAGTGGGTAATCTTAATTGCCAAGTTACAGTCATTCTTTTGCCGCAATGATAGACCAGATATAATATATATTTTGTTTTATGTTGAGAGTTCACATCTATCGCTAACAACATAGATCTTCCACCGTAGCCTATAAAATTAATGTCTTATGTTTTAATTATCTTTTGAAACTTTAACATAGCTGTGATAATTGTGCGCTTGGACACATGGACGCTGACCACCATTTTGCTAAGGTCTACCATCTTGTATCATGATCTGAAAATATCATTCTCACTCCGTCCAGTCCCCCCCCTCCCCTTTGAATGGAATGTGGTCTGTGTGTGCACTGGGGTCACAAGTGCATATGGCACAGCTGAATAAACTTCATGGTTGTAATTCCTAATTAAGCCTGGTGCCAGAGGGTCGGACAAACACTTTCCTCTGCCCGGTCATAAAACTATAACTCAGTCGGTCACTTGACATGTAAGCATTACAGCAGGGGCCATAAAACGTACATCCCACATGAGTAATTTTTCATACAAATTCATAACTTCAGCAGGAACTAGGGCACATTGATATAAAATATATATTCTGATAGGTAATTTTAATACGAGTCACATGACACCTTACATCCCTATGTAGCATCTACAAGAGGGTAGAAAGCAATATATTTTTATCCGCAGTAGCAGGATATGCCATAATTGGTATCTGGACATTCGGAATATGATTCTGCATATTAATCTGCCAGTTGCTAGGATGCTGCCTGTACCTATTGAAGGTTATTGACCATGGTATAAACTTGTAAGGGATTTGGTCATAGCCTGGGTCCCCGTCTAACACCCATCCCCAAATGAGGCGATTGGCCCTTTGCTTTCAGGAGACACCCCTTTGAATTACTAGAAAAAAGGCTGACATGCCTGGAGAGAGGTAAGAAGAGATACCTCCCTTTTAACAGCAGGAACATCCTTGGGAGAAAGGCAACCTTTTTGTTTGGACGACTGGATTCTGCTCAAACCAAGGACTCTTGCAAGTATCCTGTCTTCTGAAACTTCTTTCTTTTATTTCTCTGTTGTTTTATTGCTCTCTCTCTTTATATATATATATATATATATATATATATATATATTTGTTACATCTTTTCTGTAAATATTTTAATTGCACCATGTTGACCTTTTTAGTAATAAATCCTATTTTCTGAAAAGCGTTGAAACTGTCTCTAAAGCTTTTAATGCAAACTAAAAGAATCCCTGTCTCTGGAGAGTGCTACTGTATGTATTAACCCTCTGCATACATCTGTCTGCGGTGGCAGTGTGTATACAGACGCTTATTGAAATATCATAGTGTTACTGCTAAGATTTGTGAGTTTCCTCCTTCTCTGTAAAAAGGCAGTGGTGGCAGTGTGAAGGGATAATTGCGTAATTAACCTGACCCAGTAACAATCGCTCTCAGGCTGCTGACACATAGATTGTGGTCCAGCGAGCTGGAAAATCTTTGTGCAGGGCGCAGCTGAGAGTGGCATTGTTACACAAGTGGCAGCGAGGTCTTAAATCGGCTGGTCCTTCAGTCACAAATTGGTGAGAAGGGCTGGGGTCTGACGCCACGCACTGTCACAATAGCTACCCATGGATGTTATTAAAACACAATTTACATAAACCAGTCTACTGTATGAAGCTTAGGTATGGTGGCTTGATAAAGAGACACTGTCACCGTGCCTATACAGAGCAAAGTGACAGGGTTTCTGCAAACAACCGCCCCCCTCACCCTCAACCACCTTATACTCACTTTACAAGCGCTCCCTCACTTCATTCAATTAAAGAACATGGAATAATTTTGGATATTGAAGAGCAAGCGACCTTTCGCAGTGCTTGGGTCTAACAGCCAATTCCTAGGCCCAAGCATTGGCAATTGTTTGGAGGAATGATGTTGTAGCTCTCCCTGGTTGCCAACAGCAGCCATGTTAGTGTTGGTTGCAGAGAAGGAAGGAGAAAAAAGGGAACGCTGGTAAAATGAGTAGGAGGGGGTCTTTTCAAAGACACTGTCACATTGCCCTGCATGAAAAGGTGACAGCAGTGTTGTTTTACTAAAAGCAAATAAAGTGTTGACTTTGCAAGGGAATTTTCACTTTGCAAAGGAATTTATCTTATCTCAGTGAATGTGGTGAAAATGAACTTTGCAAAGAATACCCAATCATGTGCAAGGGAAATAAAAACAACTGTATTTTGCTTGCAGGGATTGGATGATGGAAGTCAACAGAGCAAGTCCCTTGCAAAGTGAAAATTCCCTTACAAGGTGAACAGCCTATTTGCCTTAAGTAAATCAATCCCAATGTCCTTTTACCTGCCCTGCATTTATTATTTGGCTTGTGCATCAGACAATGTTGGATTCCATCAAAGGCTTCTTGGAAAGGTATTTAACTTAAATCAAACTCACCTGTCATACAACTGTTAGACAAACTCAATAGTTCCCGAATACTGTCAAAAGCAGAAAGGCCGAATCTTGCCACATTTTAAAACATTTCAGAATCAGACGTCAAGGCTAATTATGAGAATATGTAAGTTGTCTGGGTTTAACAGGTTGCATAATCTCACTTTGAGTCCTTTTTAAATTCAGTTTTGTATTAAGCAATCATTATTATACGGATCATTAATGTCCAAATGAGAATATCAGGTTTGAAAAAAAAAAACAAATTCCTTTACCGACTGGAGTGTTTGAAACTATTCTGTTTCATATTACCACTTGATCCAATTCCCTGACTTTAAATGGACAAGAGGATATTAAATAGTGCAACACAAAATAATTTCTGTTTATAGCACAAAGGAAGCTTTTATTTTCTGTATGAGCAAGAGAATTGCAATAGCTACATCATTGTTGGAAACGTAGGAGTATATCTTGCCAAATGGGGCTTGTGCAAGAGTTACAACTATCCTGATAAGAAACAGTACTGTCAAAGCTTGCCTACAATCCTTTTTAGCTTCAGTGTTTAAACCCTAATGGGGAAATGCTAGGTGAACGTTAGATGAACAAGTTCTGGACCATCCTTTCCAACTGTGATCACTCTGGTCTCTCTCGGCCTTGACACAAAAGGCATCCATTCTGGGTCATTATTCAGAAGAACACCGCACACTTCAAAGCAGCCAATAATTATTTATTTTACTAATTTATACAGAGCCAACACATTCCACAGTGTTTTACAGGGGAAAGTAGACAATACACATGCATCTTAGTACATGTATTATGATGTCAACAAAACAATTAGAGTTTCTATAAAAATTGCATGTTACTAATGCATACCAAGCCCTCTTTGCCACCCAATGTACAAGACTTGAATGATGTGAATAGTGCAAATCACATACAATATACTCAGCCATTGCACTAAACGGTATGCAGCCATGATATGTTGAAATAGCAGGTCTCTTCACTTAGTAAAATGCAACTGAAGGAGGTATTGGTATATTACTGGCTATCACAGTCATTACCAGAATGTACTCTGCCATCTATCCCACTAAACTGCTTACATCCTCTAGTGCTCAAGCCTTGCATACCTGTTGGACAATCGCATTGCAGGATGGGGGGAGAGGGCACAAGGGTCGCTATTTTGCTGTCCAGAACTGTGCTACTGAAGCCAACAGAACAGAGGTCTTCATACTTCCCACATGGAACGCCACATACCTGGTGACCTTCTTCTCTTTTGTCATTCACACCTCAAAGTCCTCAACTCGGCCCTTAGCCCTTCCCTTAACCTCTCTCTACTAATCACCAAGGGACAGATTTCTTTGGTTAGTGGGAGCCTTGCCAAACAAACTGTTGAATGTCTCCAAGTTAAGTGGACCTGTCATTTTTATATACTTGAATATTGTTAAAATGCAATAATAGAAAACATTTATTTTCATTAGAGTGGAAAAAGATTCAAACCTTTGTCAACTATTTATTGCTATATGTGTCCCTGATTTATAGATTTTGTCTCATTTCTTGTTTATGTTATAAATGTCACACTGGACAGGATGGAAACTTTACTTCCCATTTGACATTAGACACAACAGAAATTTGTGATAAATCCCTTTTATCAGGGACATGGGCAAAAAAAAAAAATTCTTCCCACGTAAAGCCGTTTTAGTGAGTCAGAATTAAATTTATGTCTCAGACTCCATTAGGGCGATTTTTACCATAACTTTCTGTCCAAGTAACAGAAGGAAGTCACAACAAGAATCAAGGGAGACACCCTCAACAGGGACATAGACAGAATCTAAGATCTCCTCAATGGGACTCAAATAACATTTAAAACCTGTGTGTACATGGGAAATAAGGTTTCTTCCTCTTGGATAACCATTGCCTAAAAGAGTCCTAAAGTCACAGCATACACTTTAGTTTTATACCATCAGCATTATAATAGCAATACAAATGATAGTTATTTTGGACAATCCAATATTAGGTAACTTGGAAAATCTCCATTTATGTTGTGAGCTCTTTCTACCTGCTAAATGTAATATTTGTCAACAAGGCACGTTTTCAATATTGACATAACACGAGCGTACAGACCACAGAGTACCTAAAGAGCACTTCCCTTGGAGGAGGTTTTCAGATGAATGGGCCAATAAAATCCTTGCGATTATGCAGCTGGCAGTGGGAGACAGTTACAAGGAGATAGCAGATGAAACACCCTATAAGAGGGAACCTAAAGAGTATGGTTAAACAAAACATGAGACTATTCTGCTCTAGATGAAGAGTGTGTAATGCACAGGGAACAGAGTGCAGAGATCAGCAGTACGTAACTCTCAGATTGTATAGGTCAGGAATAAGTAACACGCGTATTGCCGAGGTCAAGATTAGGTAACACACAGACTGCAGGGGTTAGGAATAAAGAATGCACATAGTGCAGGGGTCAGATGTACGTAATGCACAGAGTGCATGGGTCAGATGTAAGTCATGCACAGAGTGTAGGGGTCCGATGTAAGTCATATACATAGTGCAGGGGTCAGATGTAAGTAATTCAGAGTGCAGGGATCAGATGTAAGTAATGCACAGAGTGCATGGGTCAGATGTAAGTAATGCACAGAGTGCAGGAGTCAGATGTAAGTAATGCACAGAGTGCAGGGGTCAGATGTAAGTAATGCACAGAGTGCATTGGTCAGATGTAAGTAATGCACAGAGTGCATGGGTCAGATGTAAGTAATGCACAAAGTGCCATTTATGTTGTGAGCTCTTTCTACCTGCTAAAGGTAATATTTGTCAACAAGGCACGTTTTCAATATTGACGTAACACGAGCGTACGGACCACAGAGTACCTAAAGAGCACTTCCCTTGGAGGAGGTATTCAGATGAATGGGCCAATAAAATCTTTGCGATTATTCAGCTGGCAGTGGGAGACAGTTACAAGGAGATAGCAGATGAAACACCCTATGAGAGGGAACCTAAAGAGTATGGTTAAACAAAACATGAGCCTATTCTGCTCTAGATGAAGAGTGTGTAACGTACAGGGAACAGAGTGCAGAGATCAGCAGTACGTAACTCTCAGATTGTATAGGTCAGGAATAAGTAACACAAGTAGAGATGAGCGAAGTATTCAAAAATTCGATTCGGCTGATTCGGCGAATTCGCGGAATAAATTCGATTCGAGTCGAATATATTCGCTGCGAATTTAACTTATAAAAAGGGTGTTTCTAGGCTTCAGAGAGCCTTTATATTAGTGCAGAACACTGTACCTTTAATTTAAATGCCCTTGGAGTCTGCTGGGGAAGAGAAATAATACTGTCAGTCAGTATGACATGCAGATGAGTGCCGTCGATCTTAGAATCACCGCACACTTCACTCATTTGGGCAGTCACGGGGCCAAAACCAGAGTGTGGAGCCACAGTGTGGCGGTGGAGGCAGCAGCAATGGGAGGCCATACAGCACCCTATGACAAAATGGAACACACCAGCAGTGTGAGGAGACCTGAAAGTGGCACATGGCAGAGTGTGGCGATGGAGACAGCAGCAATGGGAGGCCGTACAGGGACCCATGAGACACTCTGGACCTGGCAGCAGCATGAGGAGGCGGTACGGGGGCCCATGGCAGATTACGGGCCTGGCAGAAGCAATGGGAGGCCCGTAATCTGCCAGCACCCTATGACAAAATGGAACCCACCAGCAGTGTGAGGAGACCTGAAAGTGGCACATGGCAGAGTGTGGCGATGGAGACAGCAGCAATGGGAGGCCGTACAGGGACCCATGAGACACTCTGGACCTGGCAGCAGCATGAGGAGGCGGTACGGGGGCCCATGGCAGATTACGGGCCTGGCAGCAGCAATGGGAGGCCCGTAATCTGCCAGCACCCTATGACAAAATGGAACCCACCAGCAGTGTGAGGAGACCTGAAAGTGGCACATGGCAGAGTGTGGCGATGGAGACAGCAGCAATGGGAGGCCGTACAGGGACCCATGACACACTCTGGACCTGGCAGCAGCATGAGGAGGCGGTAAAGGGGCCCATGACAGATTACGGGCCTGGCAGCAGCATGAGGAGTCGGTACAGGGGCCCATGGCACATTACGGGCCTGGCAGATGACGACGAGGCTGCCAAGTACGATCAGCCTCATCATCATCAATTAGGGTCTCCGCCTCACTACTAGCCCCCTCGGCTGCGTGTGGGTCAGGAGACAGACCTGTCTCTAGACCGGCTACCGAGCCACTCTCCTCGCCAGTACTTCTTCGCCTGGCTGCTGAAGAGGCGGATGTCTCCCCCCGTTCCTGACCGCCCTCTGTTAGCTCTTCCTCACTGTACAGTGGGGCTGAGCCCACAGCATGCGATACTTCGCTTGGTGAGGGAACACCAAAGGACAGGGGCAGGTAGAGGACACGTGATTTCAGTGGGCTTGCTCCCGGGCCATGCCAACTAACGGTTGTGTCTGACGTACCCACCGACCGTTGGCTGTAGGTGTCAGAGGTGACCTGGGAAGAGGAAGACGACCGAGCCAACCAATCGATGACGGCAGGGTTGTCGGTGGAGACACGACCGCTGGATGACACCGGGAGCACTGGCCTCTGGCTGCGACTAGTGCTGCCTCGACCCCTTCCTCTGCTGCCACATCTGCTCGCTCCTGAAACATTGCCTCCTCTGCCACTCCTCTGCGTGTTGTCTGACATACTCTTTAATTCAACGATTCTGTGTCCCTGAGTAACAATTCTGTGTCCCTGAGTAACAATTCTGTGTCTGTCCCTGAGTAACAATTCTGTGTCCCTGAGTAACAATTCTGTGTCCCTGAGTAACAATTCTGTGTCCCTGAGTAACAATTCTGTGTCTGTCCCTGAGTAACAATTCTGTGTCCCTGAGTAACAATTCTGTGTCCCTCAGTAACAATTCTGTGTCCCTGAGTAACAATTCTGTGTCCCTGAGTAACAATTCTGTGTCTGTCCCTGAGTAACAATTCTGTGTCCCTCAGTAACAATTCTGTGTCCCTGAGTAACAATTCTGTGTCCCTGAGTAACAATTCTGTGTCTGTCCCTGAGTAACAATTCTGTGTCCCTGAGTAACAATTCTGTGTCCCTCAGTAACAATTCTGTGTCCCTGAGTAACAATTCTGTGTCCCTCAGTAACAATTCTGTGTCCCTCAGTAACAATTCTGTGTCTGTCCCTGAGTAACACATCTGTGTCCCTCAGTAACAATTCTGTGTCCCTGAGTAAGAATTCTGTGTCCCTGAGTAACAATTCTGTGTCCCTGAGTAACAATTCTGTGTCCCTCAGTAACAATTCTGTGTCTGTCCCTGAGTAACAATTCTGTGTCCCTGAGTAACAATTCTGTGTCCCTGAGTAACAATTCTTTGTCCCTGAGTAACAATTCTGTGTCCCTCAGTAACAATTCTGTGTCCCTCAGTAACAATTCTGTGTCCCTCAGTAACAATTCTGTGTCTGTCCCTGAGTAACAATTCTGTGTCCCTGAGTAACAATTCTGTGTCCCTGAGTAACAATTCTGTGTCCCTCAGTAACAATTCTGTGTCCCTCAGTAACAATTCTGTGTCTGTCCCTGAGTAACAATTCTGTGTCCCTGAGTAACAATTCTGTGTCCCTGAGTAACAATTCTGTGTCCCTGAGTAACAATTCTGTGTCCCTCAGTAACAATTCTGTGTCTGTCCCTGAGTAACAATTCTGTGTCCCTGAGTAACAATTCTGTGTCCCTCAGTAACAATTCTGTGTCCCTCAGTAACAATTCTGTGTCCCTCAGTAACAATACTGTGTCTGTCCCTGAGTAACAATTCTGTGTCCCTGAGTAACAATTCTGTGTCCCTGAGTAACAATTCTGTGTCCCTGAGTAACAATTATGTGTCCCTCAGTAACAATTCTGTGTCCCTCAGTAACAATTCTGTGTCTGTCCCTGAGTAACAATTCTGTGTCCCTGAGTAACAATTCTGTGTCCCTGAGTAACGATTCTGTGTCCCTAAGTAACGATTCTGTGGCCCTAAAGTCTCTCTGGCCCTAACTCTGTCCCTAATACAGACAGGTCTGTCTCTCTTGAATGACCGGAGGCTAATGGAGAATTGTAAGATGGCCGCAATTTATAGCTCCACCATTACACAGTGCTGGCTGGCTGGCTGCTGATTGGCTAATGCGATCACATGTCATGAATGAATGCATTATGGGTCAGCGCGCCTTGTCTGCGCGCCTTCCCAGAGATCCCCGCTCTGTCGCCACACATGTCGCCGCCATTTTTGGGAAAATTCGATTCGTGCATCCGAAGTTGGCTAATTTTCGGATTCGGCGCGAATCGAATATTTCCCAATATTCGAAACGAATTCCACTTCTCCATGTTCGATTCGCTCATCTCTAAACACGAGTATAGCCGAGGTCAAGATTAGGTAACACACAGACTGCAGGGGTTAGGAATAAGTAATTCACAGACTGCAGGGGTCAGATGTAAGCAATGCACAGAGTGCATTGGTCAGATGTAAGTAATGCACATAGTGCACGGGTCAGATGTAAGTAATACACAGAGTGCAGGGGTCAGATGTAAGTCATTCACAGAGTGCAGGGGTCAGATGTAAGTCATTCACACAGTGCAGGGGTCAGATGTAAGTCATTCACAGAGTGCAGGGGTCATATGTAAGTCATGCACAGAGTGTAGGGGTCAGATGTAAGTCATATACAGAGTGCAGGGGTCAGATGTAAGTAATTCAGAGTGCAGGGGTCAGATGTAAGTAATGCACAGAGTGCAATGGTCAGATGTAAGTAATGCACAGACTGCAGGAAACAGATGTAAGTAATGCACAGAGTGCATTGGTCAGATGTAAGTAATGCACAAAGTGCCATGGTTAGGATTAGGTAATGCAGAGAGTACAAAGGTCAAAAGTAGGTGCCTCCCAAACAAACCCCCCAGTATGAATGAAAGTTTGAATGTATGAAAGTGCATGTATACTGTGCACATGCTTCTATGGGCTGTTACCTGGCTGCTGTGAGTAACCTCTGATACATGCTCATCAGGTCCACTGTTCTCACCACCAGTCTTCAATCCTTCTTTCTCCACATCCTTATCCCTCTGCCATGTCACAGTGTTTATGCAGCTCAGCCGCAGGCTACACAGCATTGGCTCTAAGACTCACATGTATGAGCAACATTACCGCTTACAAACATTGCAGGAGTTGGATATTTTACATTGGAAACCAAAGAGCCAGTCAATAAGCCAGTATTACTGGGTATTTGGAGAAGAAAAATGATAGCTTATTGCCACCCAAATAAAGCACCCGGCATAATTCAACCTTACCCACGGACACTGTGACTAATAAACTTATCAAAAGAAAAGAAAACAAAAAAAAACTAGTCAATTTATAATTAACAAGAATACAGAAATGTAACAAAATCATAGCCCACAGGTTCAAAAGGGCCATATGCAGTTTATTGTCAAAGTAATTTTTCAATTTTAAAATAGATTTGTATTTTTTGATTATTCAAGAAAAAAATAAAAGCAGGCACTTGCAAAACCAATAATATCTAGCTTATATATTTATATCAGATATTGCAAGGTCTTTGTGTGGTGCTTTTCAAGGCTGATATCAAATTCTCCTCTATATGTGGAACTCTGGAATATTTGCTGTTAATAAACAGAGATATGTCCTGATAGCATGTGCCAAATGTATGATATAAAAATGGCTCAGTTGCAGAGTCAAGCGCATTCCAAGCTCTGAAATAATGCAATTATCTGGAGATTGTGTAACCCAGCAACCTCACCTTGTTTACAGCACGCTGGCCTGAACCCAGTATCTGAATCTTATAGCCCGGTGTTCATGTTGCATATTTTATTGAAAAAAATGCATGCCGTATATGTGTATAGCAAACAGGACTGTGTAACAGCCGAACAGAGACAAATAGTAAAACCATTTATAGGCCAATTTTATTTTAAAAAAAACAAAACATTTTATTGCACACCCATACAAGTTTCATACTGTACTGTTAATGTTGAGATAGGCCATTTTAATTCACTTGCTGAACTTTTTGAAAGTGAACACTAAGTATGAGCTTCTGCCTTTTCGGTCATGAAAATCCCAAAGTTGTAATTAGAAACAATGCACACTCAGCATTCTTGTGCTTTGTGCAGGTATACTATAAAACTCCCAGTACAATAAATTTAAAGTGTATTAACACTTTTGCAGTCAAGTTTGAGAACCAACCTTTGCTGTATACACTATCACTGTTCACTTATTTTTTTTTTTGTACAACTTAAGTTCTTCCTGGCAAATTCAATCATGTCAACAGTAGTCTGCAGCTGAGCAATAGCCTCCTGACTTCTGCCTTTAGCATCCCTGAATTTGGTCAGAGCCTGTTTATGTGTTCATGTTCACAAAAAAGAGCTGACATATGTTCCTTCTTCACTAGAAAATACCTGCTGATCCTTCCAATTCCCCTCCTTCCCTTTCTTGTTGCTTTCTGACCACGCTTGGAACAGAAACAGATCCATTCTAGTGTGGTCAGTATGCCTCTCTCCTTCTAAGGAGCTTCGGGGTGCTGTGCCATTGCACTGCATGCCTGTAAGTCCCATAGTCTGAATATTCCTGGCAGTTTACCGTATGCTGTAGGAAAAGAGTGTCCAGGGCTTTTCAATCATCCTTGTATCCCCATCTACAGGTCTTGGAAAAGCTTTATCCAAATAACAGTCAGGATACTGCTATGAAAACAAGGGGAAAGGTATTTGGATTATTTTTCTTTCTATTTTACTAATGTGATGTGCCTGATTATAGGTGTTTAATATGTTGTAATTTTTGTTAATCAAAAGCTTTAAATAACGGTTTACATCATTAAAAATATACATTTTTTGGCTTTCTAGTTATTTTTGTGGAGCAATTTTATAAATATGACTGTGCATTAAAAAATACAATGTACCACACATTCCTTGAGATCTTTACTTGTTTATTAGGATACACAGCATGCACATCTAATTTACAACTGATAATGATATCTGCTAGCACAGTACAGACAGAATTAATTATGTTCAACATAACTCTCAGCCCACTTCTTAGCATTACCTAGAAGGGGAGCACTCAGTAGGATTATTATGCAAGTAAAAACATTACACAACAATTTTTTTCTGTAAATTATGATATGTAAATGGAAACATGTATCAAAAATAAAAGTAGGTAATACCGTAATTTGGGTGCAAAAGTGGACAGACACTTTATAGCTCGTCTCTAGGCATTAATCTCCCCACCCTTACCTAATTAGTGACAGTAAGGCTCCATTCAAACTTGCGGTAAAGCTAGCATTTAATAGCATTTTAGTAGAGTTTAACTGAGTGCCGCCCAGCCACAGTGTTTTTACCGCCCTACCCATCCCGCCAATTGCGGCAGCGGGTGTCCATCACCGGGTCCCGGTGGGTCATTACCTGCCGAGTCCCGGCGATTACCAGCAATCACTGGCAGAGAGCACGGCTGCAGTGTTTACACTGCAGCTCTGCTATCTGTCAGATCCGAGCACACAGCTGATCCCGAGAGAAGAGTTTATCTCTCCGGATCAGAGTCCCCTGAAGTACACACCCCCACCTCCTAGTAAAACACTCCCCTCACACAGTTAACCCTTTCATTACCTAAAAAATGTTAACCCCTTCCTCCCCAGTGCCATTAGTACAGTGTCAGTGTTTTTTTTTTCCACTGATTACTGTATTGGTGTCACTGGGGATGTCAGTGACCCCAAGTCAGTTCCCCCCAGTGTCAAAATGTCTGCCGCTGTCCCGCAGTCTTGCCATAACTCGCTGATCACTGTCAAAAATCGCTGATCACCGCCATAAGTCGCTGATCGCCGCCATTATTAGTATAATTTTAAAAAAATCCCAGTATCTTTCCCGCCATTTGTAGACGCTATAACTTTCATGTAAACCAATTAATTTACACATGTTGGGATTTTTTTTAGCAAAGACATGTTGCAGAATACATTTTGGCAGAAATTTATGACTAAATTAGATTTTTACATTTTTTTACTGGACATGTTTTATAGCAAAAAGTCCAAAATATAGATTTTTTTCTCAAAATTGTCAGTCTTTTTTTATAGCGCAAAAAATAAAAAGGCGATCAAATACCACCGAAAGAAAGCTCAATTTGTGGGAAAAAAGGATGTAAATTTAATTTGGGTGCAGCGTTGCATGACCACGCAATTATCAGTTAAAGTAACACAGCGACATAACATAAACTGCTTATGTAACCGCTTCCTGACCGCCCTATAGCAGAAATACTACTATAGGGCAGCATGGGTGCGCAAAATCACATATATATATATATATATATATATATATATATATACCGTATTTTTCGCTCCATAAGATGCACCTGACCATAAGACGCACCTAGGTTTTAGAGGCAGAAAACAGGAAAAAAAATTCTGAACTAATGGACTGCAGACACAGTACAGGAGATGACCAGAGACTGCGGACACAGTTCAGGGGATGACCAGAGACTGCGGCCACAGTACAGGAGATGACCAGAGACTGCGGACACAGTACAGGAGATGACCAGAGACTGCGGACACAGTGCAGGGGATGACCAGAGACTGCGGACACAGTGCAGGGGATGACCAGAGACTGCAGACACAGTACAGGGATGACCAGAGACCGCAGACATAGTACAGGAGATGACCAGAGACTGCGGACACAGTACAGGAGATGGCCAGAGACTGCGGACATAGTACAGGGATGACCAGAGACTGCGGACACAGTACAGGGATGACCAGAGACTGCGGACAGCACAGGGATGACCAGAGACTGCGGACAGCACAGGGATGACCAGAGACTGCGGACAGCACAGGGATGACCAGAGACTGCGGACACAGTACAGGGATGACCAGAGACTGCGGACAGCACAGGGATGACCAGAGTCTGCGGACAGTACAGGAGATGACTGCTGACCTTTGGGGAGGGGGGGGAGCGGGTACCTGAATTTGACAGGTACCCGCTCCCACTTCCGCGGAGTTGTTCTTTCATCTTACCTGTTCCTCTATCCAGCCGCGCGCTGTCCTCCCGGCTTCTGTAATGGCGCTCGGCATGACAGCCGGGTGCCCAGTGCGCATGAGCGAGAAGCACTTGCGCTTTGTGATTGGTCCGGCGGCTTCTGGGATCTGTCATGTGTCCCAGGTACCGCCTTACCATTCACAAAAAGCACCGCTTCCTGCGCATGCGCACTTGGCACCCGGCTGTCATGCCCACACTACAGAAGCCGGGAAGCCCACGCCGCTGGATAGAGGAACGGGTAAGATGAAAGAACAACTCCACGGAAGTGGGAGCGGGTACCTGTCAAATTCAGGTACCCACTCCCCCCCCTCCCCAAAGGTCAGCAGTCATCTCTATAAGGTCCCGCTGTAGAGCTGAGCGGCCGCTGTAGTATTCTGACACGGCGGCAGTGGAAATACTGGACCGGCCGCTCCATATTCGCTCCATAAGACGCACTGACATTTTCCCCCCTTTTTTGGGGGGAAAAAAGTGCGTCTTATGGTGCGAAAAATACGGTATATATATACGTGATTCATGCTTCTGTGGTTTTCACACACCTCCCAGATAACGTCAGATTGCCCATCAGTACACCAGTCATCACATTTAACCCCTTGATTGCCAGGAGCACGCTCATGCACAATAAACCTCCATTGCTAATATAGCGTTCACATTAGTATAGCGTCCCCAAAAATGGAGCGTTAGTGGGATCAGCCTCGGCACCTGCCAGCCCCTGCGTTTAGCCCCTACGCTTAACCCCCCCCTTCTCCCCTAGCAAGTGCAGTGTCAGTAGGTCACTGTCACTTGATACATTGCACACAAAACCGCAGTGTTCGCAGAATCAGGCCTGATCTCTGTTAGCACTTGCCAGTAAATTTTGATGACTCTCATATGCAGCAGAGTGCCAGTACTAGTGCTGCTCTACCCAGGGGCGGACTGACCATTTGGAAACTTGGGCACTGCTTGAGGGCCCGGGGTCAGTAGGGGGCCCCATGAGATGCCCCTGGTACCTTTTTCATAGGCTTTTTTGAGTTTGGGCAAGGACACAGGGGCCCCATGATCCCCTATTGCCCGGGGGCCGCATGAGTTGTCAGTCCACCCCTGGCTCTACCTTTTGGTGAACTGGCGAGTACCAGCGGTCTAGTACATCTTGGTCTTTCACTTACTTCCTTGATTTTTGGAGCTGTTTTTCACAGAATATCTGTATGCGTTGATTGTGGATCAAAACAATTTATATGCACAACAATTTATCGCCACCAACCCAAATTCAAACCTTGCCAGACCATTCGCTTGGAAACTCATTACGGTTTTCGAATTGACATTTTTTGGGGCCTAACCCTCAACATGGGCATTACTAAAAGAAATGAATTGTGGTTGTATTGGTCCGCAGACCCGATTCATCATATGCCCGTGTTTTCTGCTGCCATGGCCAGGCATAGATATGAGAGTATAATGGGTTTTATGCATTTCAACGACTATACACTCTGTCATCCTCAGGGTAACCCTGAATTTGACCGGCTCTACAAAATTCAGCCCCTCGCAAATCACCTTAACCAAAAATTTGCAGATGTCTATACTCCCCAGCAAAACATCTGCATTGATGAGTCCCTCATGAGTCCCTACTTTTTGGAAAGTAGACACCCCAAGTAATTTAATACGAGGCATGGTGGGTATTTTTCAGATCTCATTTTTTGTCTCAAGGTTTCGAAAAAGAAAAGATATATTTTAATTTTCGTCATTTTGTACATTCACGTCAGTCCCTAACCCTCAAGGGGCGTACAATCTAAGGTCTCTAACTTACATCCATACACATACTAGGGCCAATTTAGACAGGAGCCAATTAACCTACCAGCATGTCATTTGGAGTGTTGGAGGAAACCGGAGTACCCACAGGGAGAACATGCAAACTCCAGGCAGGTGGTGCTGTGGTTGGGATTCGAACCAACGACCGTAGTACTGCCAGGCGGAAGTGCTAACCATTTAGCCACTGTACCTGCCCACATCACAACATGCAATCCTATGAAGCTTGAGATGAACGCCCAATAGAAAAAGGCTACATCACGTAAGCAAGACATGGATAGTCATGATAGGAGCATCCTTGAGTCCATGGAAGATTTCATTTCCATTCCCAATTTAATGACCGTAAAAAAAAGATTTTTTTGTTTTTACACAAAGTTGTTACTTAAATTATATATTGCTCACACATGCCATGGATATATGTGGATTTACACCCCAAAATACATTCTGCTACTTCTCTCAAGTATGGGGATACCACATGTGTGAGACTTTTTGGGAGTCTAGAAACATACCTAAAATCCAATGATCCATTTGAAAGTCTGAAGGTATGTACTGTAATTTACTCATTTCACTTCCTCATTATCAGTGTTTCGGAGGCTCTGAAATGGTAGGATAGCCCAACTCCCCCCCCCCCCCATACACACAAATGACAACTTTTCAGAAAGTAGACATCCTAAGCTATTAGCTGAGAGACATGTTGAGCCTATGAAAGGTTTAATTTTTTACCACAAGTTTTTGGAAAATGATGAAAAAAACTTTGGAAACAAAATTGTCACTTAAATGATATATTGTTCACACATGCCATGGGTATATGTGGAAATACACCCCGAAATATATTCTGCTACTTTTCATGAATATGGGTACACCACATGTGTGAGACTTTATGAGAGCCTCAATACATACAAAAGCCCAAAATCCAATGACTCCTTTGAAAGTCTAAAGGTGCGTAATTACGTCATTTCACTTCCACACTACCTATAACAGTTACAAAGGTCCTGAAATGCCAGGATAGCCCAACCCCCCCCCCATGACCCCTTTTTGGAAAGTAGACACCCCAAGTAATTTATACGAGGCATGGTGGGTATTTTTCAGATCTCATTTTTTGTCTCAAGGTTTCGAAAAAGAAAAGAAAAGATATATTTTAATTTTCGTCATTTTCCAAACACTTGTGGCAATAAATACGATCTGCAAGATACTCAACATGACTCTTAGCAAATACCTTGGAGTGTCTACTTTCCAAGAAGGGGTAATTTTGGGGTGATTTGTACTATTCTGGCATTTCAGGGCCTCTGAAACTGTGATAGGTAGTTTGGGAGTGTAATCAGGAGATAACACCCTTTAAAAGCCTGAAGATGCTTATTTTATTTGGGCTTCCTGTACATGGCTGGACTGCCAAAAAGTCTCTCACATGTGGTATCCCCATATTTGGGAGAAGTGGAAGAATGGGTTTTGGGAAGTGTTTTCCATATATTGCTATGGCATATATGAACAATATATCATTTAAGTGCCAACTTTGTGTAAAGAAAAACCAATAATGGTTTTGTCATTTTCCAAAAACTTGTGGTAAAAAATAAAATCTTCCATGGACTCAACATGCCTCTCAGCAATTAGTTTGGGGTGTCTACTTTCCGAAAAGGGGTCATTTGGTGGGGTTTTGTGCTATCCTGGCATTTTATGCTCAACATTAAAAGCTTATGCCACACATCACCCAGTCTTCTAGCCACTTGAAGACAAAGACTTTTCTGACACTTTTTGTTCACATGAAACAAACCAGGATTTTGTGCTAGAAAATTACTTTGAATCCCCAAACATTATATATATTTTTAAATCAGATGCCCTAGAGAATAAAATTGTGGGTGTTGCAATTTTATATGTCTTACTGTACTTGCACAGCGATTTTTCAAATAAAAATGTTTTGACAAAACTACACTTTTTTTTAATTTTAATGCACTAAAAAATAATATATTGCCCAATTGTTTGGTATATATTTACTCGGCATAACATCAGCTTTTATTTTTCATGAAACATGACATGCTTTAAAATTGCGCAAGCCCCGTGTACGGGAACAAACTATGTACATTTTTAATATCCATAGGAGATGATTTAAAAGCCTTTACAGGTTACCACTTTAGATGTACACAGGAGGTCTAGTGCTAGAATTATTGCCCTTGATCTGACATTCACAGTGATAACTCACATGCATGGTGCAATTACTATTTACATACTGACACAGGACCAATGCTTGCATTTACCTTTGCATGCAAGTACTGTATTTTTTTTACACTGTCCCTTTCATTTTTAATCACTTTTATTGTTATTACAGGGGAATGTAAATATCCCTTGTGATAGCAATAGGCAGTGACAGGTACTCTTTTTTCAGAAATCTGGGGTCTATTAGACTCTAGATATGTCCTCTGCTCTTAAAGCATTTGATCACACCAAGATCGGTAAGATCAGATGCTTTCCAAATTAAAAAATTGCGCTGTTTATATCCGGTGAAACTGAAGTGATGCAATGCTCATAGCTTTTTGTTTCCTAGACTATAGAGATGATTAGAGTCATTCTAGTTTCCGATCAGCTCTATGGTCAACTGGTGAAAATTCTGGCATTTTCAGGTTCCCTGATGGGATGAGGCACAGCCTGAGAAAGCCATGGAAGGAAGCAGGAGGGGGCAGCAACACACATCATCCTGGTATAACTACTCAAAGTCCAGTGATGTACCAGTATGTCACTTGTCCTTGTTGGGCATATATGTTATGTTCTTTTGTGTATGCAGCCTGTAGGCTAAATGAAATAAGAGAACCGATACCTCAATTCACATCGATTGATGTGAGTGAATGAAGAAAGCTCTGCCCCAAAAAATGAAAAAATATATCCCAAAGCGTAAGAGCAATCCGCCCACTGACCACCCCAGGCCCCCATGCTTGGACATATATGTTCTTTTTTTAACCGCAGGTGAGAAATCTCCTCCAGCAGCGTTGCACGCACTGACGTATATTCTGAGAGCAACACCCTGTTGCTATCAGAATAAACAGATCGATGCTGCAGCTGAATGGCGTTCCTAGCAAAAAAAAACAACAATGGTTAACAATAAAACACAGTAACAACAGAACGTTAACTAAATAAAACAACTATTTTTGTTTGGCTTTTTTATTCTTTTCTTTAATTTTTTATTTTTTTTAGATATTTTTATTTTACTTTTTTTGTAACTAAAAAAACCTGTGAACTTTCCAAGCTGTGATTTTAGAGTCTCTTAAAATGCGATAACCAGTTTCCTGACCACCTGACATCTTTCGAGACCCTGGGGAAAATACACTAAGCGGTATTTTACCACATGCAAGTATAGCGCCCCTCTAGTTGGCTAGGTGGAGTTAACTAGCTTTTTTTCAGATAGGCTGAGTAGAAGCCTGGGCATGAGTCAGCTGGGTTATTAACGGTAAGGGCTGAGGGCTTGGAGAAGTCTCTAGAACTCAGTGGGTGGGGGTTAGGAGGGGCTGGTCTACACACTTAAGGGACTTTGGCTAATCCCCAAGCAAGAGGCTTGGCATGGAGCCAGGGCAGCCCTTAAGTGTGACTGAGTATGCTCAGCAGCAGGAGAGTTTGAGTGGAAGATGGAGTAAGAGGCTGGATGCAAGAACCTGGGAGTAGACATAGGGAGGGGCTTACCTACAGGCAGAGTTGCTGGACAGGAGGATCACCTGACATCACAGGTCCCCAGAGGGAGGACCACCTGTGGAGCCAGGGAAGGATCCAGCCAGCAGGAGGCCTGAAGGCAGCTACCAACCCAACCAGCCTGCAGGCAAGGAACAGTGAGTAGTCCTACACCCCTTGGGCCAGATAAGGGGAGAGGGCATTTTGGTGGGACACCTAACTAACCCCCCTCTGGCACAGTGCACTTAAAGTGACAGATTCTGGGTCGCCTTGCTCAAGGATTCCCTCACTTCAGCTAGATGAGAAGAGGATTCATCTGGGGTCTGGCGTGGTACACCAGGAGGGGCTGGAAAGCTCTCCAAGGAGAGATCTGCTGTATAGAGACTTGTACATAGTTGTTAAGGAGCTGTCCCCAGTTGAAGTTCTCTTGGGCATCCCATACATCCCTCAACCCCATCCAAGTTCAATACCCCTGATAATACCTAAAAAACAAGCTCAAAGACTGTTCACTGTCTCAAGTGTGCAAGATGGAATAAAATGTGTTTTGCCTGGCTTTCAGGACTATAAGGGAACCCAAAAAACTCAGCGACCCCTAAGAAGGTAGTGCTATGCAAGTAGGTGGTAAGATACTGCACAGCATTTTTTTTTAATTTTTGACAAGTCCTTTATAAAAGAAACAAAAATAAAAAGAATGTCCCTCGGTGTAGAGCCATCGTCAATCACAACAGGTTCATATTCTGAACCTGATTCTGTCAGTGAGGCTTCCCCTTAGCTCTCATCTGACATGTTGTCCTGTGACCCTGTAGGCCTCTTCATTAGTGTACCTTTATTTCAACATTTTGGCCACAACATGTACAGGTACCTAGTGTGACTCACAGGAAAAAGATCAGATGGCTGCCAGGGACTGCTTGAACCGCTACAAAAAAATGCATCTGCTAGTGCTAGCAGAGTTCAGGCCTAATCTTGGTATCGCTGTGGTTTTGTGTGCAATGTATCAGAAGTGACAGTGATCTACTGACACTGCACTTGTTGGGGGGGGAGGGGGGGAGGTGAGGGGCTAAACACAGGTGCTGGCAGGTGTTGGGGCTGATCCAGCTAACATTGCATTTTTGAGGACACTGGTATGGGTTAGTATTGTTCTAATCTGACCAAAGATATTGATCCGTTCCGACTCTATACTAGTAATGGAAGCTTATAGTATGTATGTGAGAGTGTTCCTGTGATGGTGATAGTGTGGCGGGCAATCTGATGCTCTCTGGGAGGCACGCTAATGCTATCTGAGGTCGCCCATGACACTAATACAGTGATCAGTAAAAAAATCTGTACACTGTACTAATGACGTTGGTGACAGGGCAGTGAAAGGGTTAACTAGGGTGCGAGCAGGGGTTTTAAAGTGCACCTCTATAGGTGTTTTAGTGTAAAGTGTGCTGCTTTTACTCATGTGGATCTGCTCTCTTCTTTTATTGGAACCGAAACGGGCTCTAGGAGAGAAGATTGCATCATTTCCTGTGCACAGGCACAGGATGATCTGTGATTTGGTGCAACCGATCAGAATGTCCAGGCCTGGATCTGATGACTGATCAGTGCTGTACCAAATCACAGCACCAACAAGCTGGTGGGTGCACACACCCCTGGCTAAAGAACACGGCGGGAGTGCTGATCACGTGATTTTGCAGTAAAGCTACAGGAGGCAGTCGCCAACTGTATTCATGTGACTGAGGATTTAATTTTTTTTCTTTTAAACAAGACCAGTGGTCTCAGACTTTAGGCTGCAAATGCAGTTTGCTATTGACATCATTTTGGAATGGTTCTGAGATCATTCAAAATTCATTGACAAGTGCATTTGACCTGAAGTGAAGCTCCTTCTGACCTGCTTTAAGCTGCTTTTGCATTCCTATAGACTTGCATAAGGAGACAAAAAGCTCTGATGCTGCCCATCAACATTCATTTAACCACTTGCCGACTGCAGATAGCAGTTCTGGATGGGCGTCATATGACGTCCTCCCAGAAGGCTTGCCCCCGGGGGCGTGCACCCGGTGACCTCCATGATCGCTGTGTCCTACAGACACAGCTGATCACGTGCTGTGATAAAAGGCCAATCACAGCTGCCTTTTACTACGTGATCAGCCATGTCCAATGACACAGCAGATCACTGGTAAATGCAGTTGCCGGTTATCGGCTGCACTGCCCTCACACTGTCACAGTGCGAGGAATGCACTGCCAATAACTGGCAATTGTCGGCAATTGGCGCTATATAAATCCTGATTAATAAGAATAATCCAGCCAGCAAGTGGAGCTCTGGACTCCATTCATGCTTTTACAAGTGTTGGAAAAAGTCTTTCATCTGCAGAGATTAATAGTTTAAGCAAAATTATACATAAAAAAACCTAAGCTTTTGCTTGAGACCCAGTTTGCTTTAGACAGTTACTATGTATTTAGCTAACCGAAAGCATTTTCTAAATGCTTTGTCATGTTTTAAATGTATTTGTATAAATTTAGTACAAAAAAGATATAAAATATCATAAATATGTATAAACTTTAAATACATTTGCATAAAATGAACCCCTATAGATGATTCATTGATGGTAAGTCTATGGTTTAAATACACTCCTTCTAATTTATCCATATGCATCATCTCATCAAAGCCTGTATAAATTATTAAAATAATTTTCAGTTTTTT
The DNA here is from genome assembly GCF_062004578.1 of Staurois parvus. NCBI lineage: Eukaryota > Metazoa > Chordata > Amphibia > Anura > Ranidae > Staurois > Staurois parvus. The sequence goes on along the minus strand of NW_028318090.1, from coordinate 1,004,728 downwards.
AGCACTATGTAATCCATGTGTCATTTATCTCTTTCAGGGATAAACAGTAAATGTTTACATTCACATAAAATAATAAAGACATATAAAACAGCATTTGACAGTAAACCTTGATTTCAGACCAGACCATGTTCACGGTGCAGAGAAATAATATTTTCTTGCTGAGGAATACTTGGAGTAGAAACTTTGTTTACAGTTAAATGTTCAATCCTATCCAACTGTAGAAAACGTGCGGGTCTCCTTCATTCAGTTGTGATGTTGATTTTACTTTTTGCTTTTGTGATGTACTATTTTGGGGTATGAAACTGTTTAAATACTTGATGATGTAGCTATTAAAGGGCAACTGCAGATAAACAGCTGAATAGAAATGTGAAACACATAGGTAGAAATTGTTCTACTTGCCAAATAATTTGCAAAGTAATCTATAAGCTTGTCATCTACCCACTCCTGCTGTGCTAAATTGCTGCATAGCATGAAAACGATGACCACATATTTCATAATCTGCCATTCCATTGTCTTGCCTGCCAATACGGACTACAAAGTTTAGCTGATTACAACACTTTAAAAGCAATACATTTGTGAACTAACAGGTGTTTTTATAAATATGTCTGGATTTTTCTTTAACTTGATATTTTTTCTTCTGGATTAAAACTTATTGTGAGTACATTTATCTGCAATAGCATTATAAAGGAAATGTGGTTATCCCTTTTGAGAGATTTGAGAGATATATGATAACCATATACAGTAATATACAGTATCTCACAGAAGTGAGTACACCCCTCACATTTTTGTAAATATTTTATTATATCTTTTCATGTGACAACACTCAAAAGATATAATAAAATATTTACCTGTAGGACAGCAAGAGGAAGAGTTGCAAGGTTAGAGGAACCATTGCTTGCTGCAATCATTGGCACTGCCAATTAAAATTGTGGCCATGTGTTTCATTGTAGGAGCACAAAATAGTGTCAAGCAAAACATTAAAGAGGACCTGAACCAAAGTTGGATCTCGTGTGGTGCTGGGGTTGACTGTGTCCCTCAAAATTTTCATCATGACCTGCTTCATCATGAGTCCTCCCATGTGATATCTTATTTAATTTTGTAGAAAAAGTATAGCGGTTTTTGATCAATTTTACTTCACCATTTCTGCTGACAATTTACAAGTTTCCTAAATTATATTTTATATATGTTTTGTTATTTCTGTAAAATCTTTATTTTGCAAATACATATATGATACTGGAAGTATCTATGACAATCAGCTTGCAGGGTCCACTGAGCTTTCTAATAAGAAAGCCCAGCACTGCTTGCATTTTAGGTGGCTACCTAATCTAGGTGGGTCTTGTCTTTTTTATGCAGGAGGTGATTGTAGCCGTATTAGTGCACTTGTGACAGAAACAATTGAGTACTGTCCGTGATACTTTTTTTTATTTGCAATAACAAACAAGTTTAAGGACAAGCTTTCAGGGAGTGTCCCCTTCTTCTGGTCAGAGCAGTACTAATCACAAAGGGTTAGAAGAGTTGTTATTAGTACTGCTCTGACCTGAAGAAGGGGACACTCCCCGAAAGCTTGTCCTTAAAATTGTATGTTAGTGCAAATAAAAAAAGTATCACGGACAGTACTCAATTGTTTCTGTATGCAGGAGGGAGAGGGTTGTTTTTTTCTGTTTCAGTCTATATAAGGCTAAAAATAGGCAAATTAGCCTTCAGAGAAGTCCTGCTCTCTGGAAAGAAAGAAAGAAAGAAAGAAAGAAAGAAAGAAAGAAAGAAAGAAAGAAAGAAAGAAAGAAAGAAAGAAAGAAAGAAAGAAAGAAAGAAAGAAAGAAAGAAAGAAAGAAAGAAAGAGAAAGATGTAACTCTTCCCCCTGAAGGAGCCACTGTTTTCTTGGGCTGAAGAGGGGATATTTATTGTAACAATATATACAATACTACAAAAGCCAAAGAAATTGATACAGCAGTAGCCCTCAAACAAAAAAAGTTAAATAGCAAAATAGAGTGTACATTTCATAAACAAATATATAAACAGTAGCAAATAGGATATAGTTATAATAAGCTAATAGTTTCTGTGCCTTTAGGAGACTCTGTATACATCTCCCTCATAGAGGGAAAGAGATAGAGAAACCTCCCATAGTGTAGTATATTTAAATTATTTTAAAAAAGCATGTTGTATCTCTGAAATGAAAACCACCTGTGCTACACTTCCGGAAGTGGCGTATCATGGAAAGCCCATCCAACGTGATGTTAGATATTGCTGACATAACGTGTTGGACGGCCTTTCCATGATGCATCACTTCCCCAGGTTCCCAAGAGCAGAGTGGCCTCTGTAATTCTTAAATAGAAAAGGTTTTGGCACAACCAAGACTCTTCCAACAGCTGGTCAGCCAGCCAAATCAAGCAATCAGAGGCGAAGGGCCTTATTAAGTGTGTCGCACTTCCGGTCTGCCGTCCTTACGCCATGCGTCACTTCCGGTGAGTGGAATGCATGCTGCGGGGTGCGTTCCAGGCGGCCATCTTCATTGTTGGAACTGGTGTCTGTTATCCTCTGCAAACCAGGTGTTAGTGAGGTCCCTGGATTGGATTGCGGTCTTATGGATTTATGTGTGCCAATGGAGGCGATAAATCAATGCATTTTATTCTCTTTAAACATGTGAGTGGCCTGGTGTTATTTTAATACTATACATGTTACTACTAGCAGTATCACACTATGGTTGTTTTCTCTTTTGCACCGGTATGGAGTTTTGAATAGGAGTATATGGAAGGAGTATATCAAGCCATACAGGGTGAAAGGAGCTTTGGAAGATTTTGAGAGGGGGTGTAGGATCCCTAAAATCCTAAAAGGCCCAACACTCACTAAAATCTGGTGAGTGTGGTTGATGTTGATTTCAAACTGGTGAAGGTGGAAGCACATTTCTTTTGGAGAAGATTTTTTGATTGTGTTTTTGGGAAGAAAGAGTTTGTTTTTACACACAAACTTATTTAAATTTTTGGACACTAATTAATCATTTATTAATATTTTCTTCACTGTTATATATATTTTCTGGATATTTTTTGACTGAATGATTTATTTACATATATTTTTTGATTGATATTTATATTTTTTTTACTGTTATTGTATATGGTGAGGCGGTTGATTCACGCTGTTTTTATATTATATTATCAATTGGTGTGACACACTGGTGCGCAGCAGCATTTTTTTACCTCTACTACTTATTGGCAGGTATTCCTGCGCGCTGGAGTGTGAGAGATATTTATAGTGTTTCTCTATGAGCTTGTATTGCTCTCTTTTGCTTTTCTAAGTGTTCTATGGGGATATCCTCTGTCTCTAAAGCGTTTATATATAGAAGTAGCTTCATTATGAAATTGTATTATATTTGAGCAATTTCTCCTAATTCGGAGGAATTGTCCAATTGGGATGCCTTGTTTTAAGGTTATTGGATGATGACTTGTAGCATGTAGCAAAGTGTTTGCTGCTGTTTCTTTTCTAAAAGTTTGAGTAACTAGGTGAACATATTCATTAGTTATCATAAGGTCAAAAAAGGGAATTTCAACTTTACTATAATTATATGTCAGGTGAATATTCTTGTCATTCAAATTTAGATCCTTAATAAATTCAATAAGTTAGTCCTCCGATCTTTTCCATAATATTAATACATCATCAATATATCTTAATCATTGTAGGACATGGTTAGTATATCCTAGCATCTGATAGACAATTTGTTTCTCCCATAGGCCCAGATGTAGACAAGCAGTGCCCATGGGGCTCCCATAGAAGTTCCTCTAATCTGTTGGTAATTATTACCCATGAATTGGAAACAGTTATGTTTGAGCATAAAATCTAATAGATCAATAATAAACTCATTTTGTGTCTCCATTCCAGGGAAATGTAGATTAAGAAAGTGGGACACCGCTATTATTCCCCATTTATGTGGGGATAGAGGTGTACAGAGATTCTACATAAACTCCTACCAATAGGGTTCCTTCTGGTACTGTTAAGTTTCTTATTTTAGATAGGACATCTCTAGTATCTTGAACATAAGAAGGCAATAAAGTTACCATATCTTTAATTAGATCTTCAACAAACTTACCTATTTTTTTCAGGGGACCATTTACTGCTGATACAATCGGTCTACCAGGTGGTTTCAGTGGATTTTTATGAATCTTTGGAATAATATAAAAAGTAGGGAGATTATATATTTCTGTTGTCAATAAATTGAATTCCGATATGGGACGGTATGAATAGTTCAACACTGTATAATATAATCCATGAGAACTCCTTTTTGCATTCTACAAATGGACATACTCATTTCCTTTTTCAACTTGCATTTTTTTCAGTTCTCACGCATTCAATGATCATGATCATGCATATCTACAGCAGCTATATACTTAGCTAATTTTGTGTCTCACTGCTATCATTGTATATGTAGTTTAATACACAGCCTTGTGATACACAGCTGAATTTTGGCTATTTTTGCTAATATGCTGCTGTATATCACAACCAGCTTAAGTGAATACCATTATAAACATTCAATGTTCCAATCTGGATTGCTTGTCTTTCACTGTTTTTAATGTGTATTCAGTGATTGCATGTGTCACCATCCTCGGATATTATCTTTTCTCCTAAAAAGGAATAATAAAAATATGTGATGTTACATATAAGCTACATTGCTTGGGCAGTTATTACCTACTTTGGTAGTTGGCTCATGGCGACAACTACTTTTTTGCTCTTCAGCAATATACCTCATAAATAAAAGAGCTCCACATTTTTGTGCGTAAAAACTTTAAACTTTTATTAACACTATAGTATATCCAAATGCATACTCACATGAGTCAGGTGCCTGACCGCACCAAGTATAAGAAGCCTCCACTAAACCTTCGCGTTCTCAAGAAGCTGTGCCACTGGAGTCAGCTCAGTACATTTAACATGTATCAGCGGTGTATCATCCAATCATGGAATAATATGAAACAAAAAACGTGGGACACAACTGTCACAAGGGCCCTCTGTGTATTACCAGAGTGTCGTCCGATCTCCGTCCGCATAAAAGGATGCGTGCCACCGCTGTGATAAAATTAAAACTCCTTCACGCCGATCTCGCACTGCAATGGGCTTTATGCCACGGGGCCACATATTTTCATATCTCACCGTGAGCCTTGGTCCCATACTAACGATCGGGACCCCGGACTTCTGATTCCAGGTCACCTGATCACTGTGATAGCCTCTGATTGGCTATCACAGTGATCAATCACATTGTATCTCTCTCCTCTCCTTTTAGAGAGAACAAAAACCGCAGTGTGTAAAATAAATAAATATTAAAAATAAAGAACAAAAATTCCTAGATCAAGGTTTGATCTAGGTCAGTGTCAGGTTTAGTGTTTGGGTCAAGTAAGGGTCAAAGGTCAGTATATTTTAGGCAGGAATTTTTTTTTATTTAGTATCAGTGTCAGTTATTGTTAGTGTGTTTTAAGTAAGACATAAAAAAAGAGCAAAATGCACACAATTGTTGCTGGGCTGTATTGCAGGTACCAACAACAACTGACATACACACATTGCTGTGATTATCAGGAGCTGGAGAATTTATGATTGGTTGTTCTTTAGTGGTAGGTTATGGAAGCAACAATAAATATACAACTAAATTTAAAAAAATATTTTTTTTGTACTATTTTGGGCCAGTTTTCCTTTGATAAAAAAAATATCAGCAGCTGAATTTAAAACCACTTACTTACCGCCCTACAGCAGATATACTGCTACAGGGTGGCCGCTTTGCTCAAAGCCATGTAAATATATGTGATTTTGCAGTTCCGGGTAGGGGGCTTGGTCAGGAAGGGGGGTTGAATCCTCTGGAGGGCAAGGGGTTTAAACAACTGTAGTATCAGGCTGCAACATAACAAAATTGAAGAAAGTGAAGGGGGTCTGATTACTTTATGAATGCCCTTGACAAATACCTTTTTTAACTAATGGCCTGCACTGTTTTTTATTAAAATACTATTACAGTATTACTGAAGTGCTTTAGAGATAGAAGCATATCACTGACATCTTGACAATCATGTTTCGTATTTATTTTATACTCTCTGTAAATGATTTTAGGTTCTATAGTCACTTCTACTAAACTGTAAATCATTTTAGTTCCAAATACTGTACATGGAAACAAGTGTGTTGAAGATGTTTGCCCTGCAGTTTACTGTAGCTAAGGAGATTCAAATCCATATGAGCCATGTGCCATTTATTACAGCAAATGTATGTAGAGGGATATGGGGATCACTTTTTGGCCACCGCACAGAAGGTTTGGAGAAAATTTAAAGGAGGGCACTGATATTAGAGGAACTTTAGTTGATTTAAAAAAAATAAAAGTCAGCAGCTACAAATACTATATCTTCTGACTTTTAAGTAGCAGGCACTTACCAGCTCATTCAGTCCACCACTTCACTGTAGCTGATTTTTTTTGCCAGGCTTAAGATCCCTACTGCTGCCATCTTGGATGTGGGAGACAGTCGTGAGTTCCTGTTGTTTCACAGCCGGCTCCCCATTGCGCTTCCACGAAATTGCAAAGTGCTGTCAGACTGGTCCCAGGGCTTCCTGGAACATGTGATATGTCCCAGGTGGTTTTGGGCTGGGCAGGGTTGGGCCAAGCTGGAGTAATTCTCAATCACAGGAATGGAAGTGAGTACTTGCAAGAAAAAGGTACCTGCTCCCAGAAAAAAAAGCTACCAAATATGTTGGGGGGGTAAGAGGTGGATGAGCAGTACTTAACCTGTTTAGTGCAGGTCCATATCTTAGAGGAGTCTTAGAGGAGTAAAAGTGGCTGATTACTTTTGCAAAGTGAATATTCACTTGTGTATCATCCAATCATTTGCAATCAAAAATCTTATGTTAAAGTGATACTAAACGTTCAGATGTATTATTTTGAAAATAACAAACGTGTCTTACTGAAATGGTTTTGCACAGAGTAGCCCAATACTCCCCAGGTCCCCTGCCAGTGCTCCTGGCTCCAGCCTAGTGCCCCCAAAGCAAGCTGCTTGCTCTAGGGGCACTCCTGCATGCTTACTCCCGAGCCACCTCTGAGTGCTTAAATGACACCCAAAGCAGTTTGGCCCTGCCCCCGCTCCCTCCTCACTGACTGTAACTAACAGCAGTGGAAGCCAATGGCTCTTGCTGCTGTGTCTCCGCCAGTGAGGAGGGAAAGACCCAGGAGGCTCTTATGCACAGTGCTGGATCATTTTCAGGCCCAGGAAAGTATTGGAGGCGCTGAGTCAGGAACTGCACAATGAAGGGGTTTTACCTCCATACATATAATACAAGAAGGTGAAAAACCTTCAGCCTGTAGAACCACTTTAATTTTCCTGGCATTAAATTTTGTATTGAAACTGAACACAGCTTTACTTTATTTACTAAGCTCAGTGAACATTTAGTTTGCTAAGTTACCAGTCTCTATTCCTTTATTAAATTAACTCCTACATGTATAGGTATATTCAAGACCAGTATAAAGATTCAGGAAACTGACTTTTGAACTTAAATGTATTTTTAAAAAAAAGATTTAGGGGTTCAAATGTACACACAAAATGACCGAATATGTGGATGACAGAAAACCTAAAAATAAAACACCAATATAACAGCAGATATTAAACATGGCAGCAGACAACAGTAGACAAAGCAGAAGCAGTATTCTGGTAATATACAGTCCATCAATATTTATGGTATGATTGTCTTTGAAAACTTAAATTATATTAGAGCAAGATCAGCCAAATGAATGTCATTGGCCTAGTGAACGAGGGTCTAGAATCCAAGTCTTGACAACATACCAAAGCAGGCAGCCCATGAGAGTTGTCGGAAAAAGATGATATGAAGAATGGAGAAAGAAGGTTTTCACCCAAGTAAATAGAGCAGGCATCACTAAATCGTGGACCGGGGTCCGGATGCTGACCGAGCCACAGTCCCATCCGGACCCTTGCAGTCTTGCCATTTAAGAGCCTTTTCTTCCCCCAGCTGTCTCGCAGTCATCCTCACAGAGCTGACAGCAGGAGGCAGGACAGCTCTGGATGGAGGATGGGAGCTTCCCGAAGTTAACAAGCAGGTGATTGGTTGCTAGGATGAAGGGCAGTCCTAGCAATTAATCACTGTCTGTCAATCACTGTCTGTGTAAGGCAGGACAGTGGGGGGGGGGGAGTTAAAGGGGCAAAGCACATTAGTGTGAAGGCTGAGGACAGTAATGTGGGGGGCTAAGGAATGTGCTGTGTGGGGGCTGAGGACATTAAAATGGGAGGGGCTGAGGACAGTAACGTGGGGGGGCTGAGGACAATAATGTGGGGGCTGAGGACAGTAACATGGGGGGGCTGAGGACAGTAATGTGGGGGATGAGGACAGTAACATGGGGGGTGTCTGGGGACAGTAATATGGGGGATTATGTAAAAAGGGGCAGAGTACTCTTCAGTGAAGGGGGAAGAGGACAGTACTGGGTGGGGGGGTTTGATGTCAAGATGTCAAGGAAGTGTGAGAACTCTACTGTGAAAGGGGTGGAGGGAGGTGATGTAAAGGGAGAGCTGAGGACACTCATCAAGAGGGATCTTGCTGTGAATGAGGAGGGGACTGTGATGTGCAGTGAGGATTGAGGACACTGATGTGAGAATACGTTCAGATTTGTACATGTGCATTTAGTGCACACATTGTGGGTAGGTCAGCACTAACTGCTAGAAACCTGAAGAAGTCCCTGACCATTTTTGTTTCAAAATCGCACCTCAACACGTGGTTTGGTGCACACAAAAATGCAAAATACATGAGATTCGGACCTCTGATGCATGCAAATTTCACCTCCAGGACCTTGGTGGGTTTTAATTCAATACCCTTGAAATAGAAGAAAGATACAGAGAAAGAGAGAAGGAAGAGGGAGGGAGATGGGATAGGGTGGTGTAAGGGAGACAGCAGCATGATGACCGGGTATGCTTACAGGAAACATCTTGCAGAGTAGTCTTATTTGTGAGCATCAAAGCTGACCCAGGCATCCTACATAGGTAAAAATTAGTTTTTATTGGAAAATCTGCAAAGATCTTGCTACTATTATGTTCTGCGAATCCTTTGCCTGAAGCACACAATAACATATATCAAGAACCAAAACCCATTCCTTGTGACAGTCCTGGTGACAATTCCAAAGACCAGCTTGAAGACTGAACTCAGTTTTGAATACCATGGGAAAGTGGCAAAGCTTCTGTAAGGTTTTTATCATTGTCCGTGTCACCGCTGGGGAGATTTCTACTTATTTTTCACTTCTGGGACACTGGAACAAGAAATGGGGCTCACATTTTACTATAACAATGTATTTGCTGCTCTCTCTTTCTCCATTTAATGGATTCCCATTTACTTCCTGTCCTTCTGACCTTTTCCTAGGTTTTCCCTATGTTTTCACCTGGTGATCTAGACAGTAACACACCTCCTGTAGTAGAGTGCCCCTACTCTGCATGAATGAGCACAGGGGGCACCTTGGGACAGCAGCATTGTCAGCCTGGGGGGGGGGTGGAGAGAGTTAAATATACTATCAGAGGCAAGTGAGTTTAATTACCACCTTAGTCAGTCACAGAACCTGTGTAATTAATATGTGTTCAGTTTTAAAGGGATGAGGTGGCAACCCTAGCAGAGCACCTAAGAATAGACCCAGGCAGCAACATGCATCTCTTTGCCCCCGTTCGCTCTCTGCTGACCGGACTCATACTGTGCAGTCTGAGGGTTAGGGGTGAGTGTGTTGATTAGTGCTGATTTTTTTTGAGGGGGAGGAGGGCACTTCAGAATTCTCTGCCTATAGGCTTCTGAGCCGTAAATATGGCCCTGATAATAAATGTTTGCTTTTGGGTTTAATACGACTTTAAAATACTGCATTGTCCAATGTGGAGAAGTAGGATCCCTACTACACCTTATGTGCTCCGGCAAATCACTTAGATCCTTCTGGAACAATATTTTTACGTTAATTTCTGAGATAATTGGAAGCCCAATTAGTCCTAATCCTACTACAGCCTTATTTCATATTGGTCTGGAAAGATTATCTCCTAATTCTAGAAGCATTATAATCCATCTACTATACGCAGCCAAAATAAACATTACTAGGCTGTGGAAATCTCTCATATCACCATCTATTTCAGCAACAATGAATGATCTAAACTATCAATCTGAAATGGAAAAGAGATTTGCTTTCAATAACCTTTCCTATAGTAAATTCATCTATATATGGTCCTTATGGTCTCAAAATCCTAAATGTACTGTTCTGTTTACCCCAGTTTGTATTTAATGTTATCTACCTACCTATTCCCCCCTTATCCCATTCCCACTCCCCTACCCAGTCATTCCCCCCAGGTTCATAGTATTGACAGACGTTTATACAACAATTGGCACTCAACTGGAACTCTTAGAAGTTCATGCCTTTTTAATGCGTTAGAGTCACCAAACAAGACAATAATCATACTGTATCACTATGAACCTGTGCTCTTCACTTTTGTTATTATATTTGTTTAAATCCCAATAAAAAATTACTTAAATATAAAATACTGCATTGTCTTTTCATACATAATACAATATTCTACATATTTTTCATAAGCTTTTTAACATGTTGGTATTTCTACCTTTCACTTAAAAATGCTGCTTATACAAAGGTGTTCCATGTATGCAATCTTTTGCTAATCCATTAAAGTGGCTGTTAAACTATGTGAGGCGCACTGTCTTTCCAACTAATAGCTTTCACATGGAGAAGGAACTTTTGTCTGTTTCTAATATCTTTGCAGTTGATGGTAGTTGCTTCATAACATCCCATATAAATCTTGGCCTTGCAGGGTTATCTCTGCTGCTGGCTATGATTGATGATATCAGTGACACTCTGCTCGGCTGGAGCTCCTGTCTGGAAAGTATTATTGACAGTTATGGTACTCCAATGTTCGAATGCTTTGGATACTCAAGTCCCAAGTTCACCTTCTTTACATTTTTTGCCTATAATATTTCAAATTTTTTTTAAATTTCTCAGTCATATGCAATTTACGAGTCCAAGGTCCTTCACGTAGAATCTGTGAAGTTAGTACAGTATGTTATATAAAGTTACATTTAAGGAGGGTTATATCTTTAGTACAGTTGTCTTTTAATAAATCGTCACGCCATGAGTGCAGCCTACATAATAAAATACTTACCTTCCTCCATGCGTCAGCGATCTTCATTCTGCAGCCCTGCCGGACGCCACACAGTCTTTGTAAAAAAATATCCCAGTGAGTCCTCTTTTTACAGCATAGGTACACAGGGCCCCATTCATTTCTATTAGTCATATTCATGAAGGCCTCCACGGATGTATTTGTTGCCAGGGCTGTGGGGGAGCAGCAAGGCCACCCAGACAATGTCACTGGATTGGGGGAGGGGGGTGAAAGGGAAATATTTTCCAGGCAGGCTGCTCTCGGGGGGGGGTGGGGGTGGGAGTAGGGAGGTTACATATACTGTATAAAGACAAATAAAGTCGTCCTTTATTTTTTTATTTTATTTATATTTGCTTTCTGGTCCCACCAACAAGGGCTGGGTACTACCTTGGAGGACATGTTTTGATGGATACAAATGACATTTCCCACTCACTTTGTTCTGTTTGTAAACAAACATCCAGGATTCCCCTCAACATCCTTACGAGACCATTATCCTAGTTGAGGGTCTGCTATGGATTGTAACCCACAAAAAATGTATGAGGTTCCCCATAAATATCCAAGCTTACATTTAACTTTTTTTTGCATGCTGTTGAAAGTATCTCTTTATTATGATCACTAAGATCTTCTGAAAGGGTGGGCATATGACATGGTGAATACACAGTCCAGTAAAAAAGTAAAAGCAGTGAATTAAAAACAATCTTCACAATATTGAACTCTAGATTTATCTTGATGACATATTCATGAATATGGTGATTCTTCTCATACATATCGTTCACTACTCATATTGACTCCCTAGGATTTTTTCTACTTGCTACTTCTATATACTGATGACCACACATGTGAAGTGCAAAGAAGTATCCGTTTAAAGTTATGGCACTATTGGAAAACAGCAAGGAATCAAAATTGTGAAGAAAGAATCACTCAGAATCAGGGGTGGACTGACAATTCATGGGGCCCCCGGGCAATAGGGGATCATGGGGCCTGTGTCCTTGCCCAAAGTCAAAAAAGCCTATGAAAAAGGTACCAGGGGCATCTCATGGGGCCTCCTACTGACCCCGGGCCCTCGGGCAGTGCCCGAGTTTCCAAATGGTCAGTCCGCCCCTGCTCAGAATACTATGAAAGTGGACTCTCCATACATTACTATCATCCCCTATACTTGACTGTGTATTCACCATGTCATATGCCCACCCTTTCAGAAGATCTTAGTGATCATAATAAAGAAATTATTTGCATCCAATATTGATGTTTATTGCGTACTCTGCATTGGATTCAAAATACCGTTCTTTTTTTGCAGTTTGCTCTAGTCAGCTGCTAACTTTTTCTAATATGCTCATATTCGGTTTATAATCCACACCCCAAAATAGGGTGAGTCAGAGAGATCCCTTTGATGGGTGGTTACACCCTATATGCTGGCATTTTTTTCCTTTTGTTTATGTTACCACAACCCTCCTTCCCCAACCTTCATACTTAAAAAAAACATTCCAAGGATCTTCTGACCTGGCCAGTGATATCTTTTTATGGCAGCAGCATTGAGCGGTTTGTACACCTGCACAGAACAGTACATACATAATAATGTGTTAATGCCAGCCAGTGTAGTGGTATTTTGAGCTACGGCAGCATGATAACATTCCCCCAGAAGGCATTTCTATGAAAACCTGGACTCAAAGGAAGTGGACTGAATGATGCAAGTTGTCCTTTAACCACTTGACCTCCGGAAGGTTTTACCCCCTTCGTGACCAGGCTACTTTAACTGTCAATTTGCACATTCACGCAACACTGTACCCAGATGACATTTTTTATTATGTTTTCACACAAATAGAGCTTTATTTTGGTGGTTTTTAATCACCACCATTTTTTGCTATATAAACTTAAAAAAATACTGAACATTTTGAAAAAAGCCCACATTTTTCTTAGTTTCTGTTATATAATTTTGTAATAACCCAAATCAGTTTATATTATTTAGTCTGTGTGAAAGTTATAGGGTCTACAAACTATGGAATATATATCTGAAAACTGATCAATCCTGCCGTAATGGCTGCCTTTCATTTTTTCAGGCCCTAAAATGCCAGGACAGTACAAATGCCCCCCAAATGACCCCTTATTTGAAAGCAAACAGACCAAGGTATTTAGTCAGAGGCATGGTGAGTTTTTTGAATTTTGACTTTTCTGCCACAATTTTTTGGAAAATGAAGGAATTAAAAAAAAACACTCTCATCGGATGACTGGTGTGGCAGTGATCAGGGAAACTGACTGGTGACAGTATGTAAATTAAATAATTGTATTCGGTTTTTTTACAATTTATTTTTTACATAATCTCATCAGAGTAGCTCCGTGTCTACTCGGGATGATCAGGATTTTTTTTTTTTTTACACTGTGATTACTTGTTACAGTCATAATCACTGCAACAATAACCTTTTGAACTGCCATGACTCACTGTTTACTATTGTGATGCTGTGATTGGCCCAAAGCTATCACATGCAACAGGGTGCTGTAATTGGCCCAGGTACCATGTGATAGTTGTGGGCCAATCACAGCATCACAATAGTAAGCAAACTGTCATGAATGAAAGCCATTCATGACTTTTTTGATTACATGTTATCATGTGATCGCTATGATTGATCATAGCAATCACATGATACCCCGGCCGCTCACAGTAGCTGGGTACTGAGCACTGTGAGTTACTGTGTCCACCAGACACAATGGTCACAGGATTGAACTGCTGCGCATCCCGAGGCGCACTAGTGGGCATAAGCACTGCGACATATAAGTACATCATGGTGTCTGGGAAAACCGACCACCAGCAGTAAATGCAGTCAGCAAGTGGTTAACCTGGAAGACTGGAGGCATCTAATGTTGGGAAGGAATTGCTATGGGATAGCACTGGACTGAAGATGAGTATGTGGGTGTGAGTACCAGTGATGACATCATGGTGTCTTTATGCTTCTCTATAATAATCCAGGCAGATTATGGCTGGTGGGTTAGGCCTACAGGAGGCTGTACATTGCTTCCTAAAAACACCACAGCCCCCTGCCTCAGTACTCCTCTCAAGAGCCCTAAGCCTTCTTGAAAGCACTTTCTGGCTCTTGGGAGTCATCTTGCAAATATCCAAATTCCTTGATGGGCGAATGTGATTCTGGAAGAGTGGAAATTCCTAGGCAGGCTTTATTTGCATGCAGGCCACCCTAAGTAATGCCTACACACAATGCTGAGCCTTCATGAATGAAAGGACTGAAATCCAGTAAACGAAAGGGGAACAGTAAAGCTGGGGAAGAAAGATTTGGATGATGCTGGATTCCCATTACCTAGTAAATAAGGTTGGCTGTGTTTTACATACTTCAGCTTCTAATGTACACTGTAAGAAGTTGACTGTGTGCAGTGAAATCAGAGTAAGCATTTTCAGCAGAGGAGATGAGCCTATACAGCTGTGCAAGGCTGAAGCTAAGGCTGGAGTTCATCTTTAAATTATTATATTCTTGGGTTGTGCTTTAAGCTTCAGTTGGGCTTTAAAAGAAGAACCTGATTGGTTGTTATTGACAACACCTAAGAGCCAAGTTATTCAATAAGCTTGTAAGTTTTATTAAAGAACCCCCGTCGGGCAATTTAAATAAAGACTTCAACATTATTAAGTTCCTTGAAGGCACTTGCAGCATTTTGCATGTAAATTCTTCAGGTCTGTATTTTAGAAAATTACCACAACTGTGACGAATATCATTTCCAGACAGCAGGGCTGCCATTCCCACATGGTAATCTGTAAGGATATATTTTTCTTAATGGTTACCATGTAAGCCCCAGAGACAGATGCCGTGCCAAGCTGGCTGAGGTAACAATCTTAATATGTTTGCTAATTTCACTTCCTTTAACAACTTTTTTTATTAGAAATGATTTATCGATGTTTAACACAAGAACACATGCTATATGCTGAGCAATTTTAATAAATTTGTGCTGGAGAGCAGCCCATAACCTCATATTCTGTACATAGTTCAGACAATGCTAATCTCTTTCTTTTTTCTGTAATCAATCGATTTAGTGCCTTAGGCCCTGTGTAAATTTTAGAAAGGCAGGTAATGTGAGGTGGCTTTCTAGAAAAGTGCCAGAATTTTTTCTAAAACTGCACAACCGTCCCAGAATAAAACTGTTAGAGAGATCACACACATTCTTGCTCAAGCCACTAATTCCTTTTGATTTACATCTCGGCCTGAATTTCTGGAAGCATCAGTGTCTACACAGATCAGTTTGGTTACAGCCCTGATCCCACTTACTTTTTGCTCAAGATCTGGATTGCTTTTAAACATTTAAGAGAGCTAAAGGGAATAAATCAATCATAACAATAACTGTGTATGTGCTTCATTTTCGGATGCAATGTTTGAAGGAAAAATGGATGACCCAATACAAATTTCATCCTACAAGGGCTTCATATGACCCATGATGCTGTATATTATGGTTCTGTAGACTGTATGGTCTAAGCAAAGATGTCTGATGGAACATGGATCTGCTGAAAACTGGATCATGGAGAACAACAGGTCTGCTTCAATGCCACCTTTTTTAACAGCAAATACTCAACTTTTCTTCCTTTCCCCGTATCCCCGAGGGAAATAAAGATAAAGCCTTGTGTAAGCTCCATTTATTTAAAGTTAACACAGGGCTAAAGGCTCTTTACAACCCCCAGCTATTCCCCCCCCCTATCCCCTAACGGAACACCAAGCAGCAGCATTGTCACATGCGAGAAAGGGCAGTCACATGTTCCTCCTGATGGTTGAATGGAGTAGTGAAGGAGGAAAGGAAAGATGAGTGGGTGCTGCTGGGAACAGGGCAACAGAGGGAACCTGTTGTTTTGCCCTAAACATGAAATGCAAATGCTTACTTTTGGCCTTAGATGCATTTTAAATATGACTATATGACTGCAGTGGACCTCTGCTTTAACATTCTTACATGGCTTCCACTACTGTTAATTGAAAAGAGAAAAAAAAGGTGCAGTCTGCTTTATCAACTGCTGGTGGCACTCGACCAAAGTGGTACTGCAGCAGGATGGGAAGTCAAGAGAAACCTGTTTCTCTATGATTTCCTGGTCTCCTGAGGCAGCATTCTGGTTGGCTATGCTGCATTCAGGTAACTCTGTCAGCCATCTTGGGACAGCAGAGCCTTTTTAAGTGCCTGTACCCAGGAGTTGGTGCGCATTTGCGAGTGGACAGGGTAAGGATGGAGTACTCGCCTGTCAGAGAAAGTGATTAGTGGCAGGGAGGGGTTCTGGACTAGTAGGGACAGAATAGAGAGACACACCATCCTGTGTCAGAATCCTCCCCATTGGGCTCAGACTAGCCAGGCCGCATTCCACCCTTGGAGATAGACGCTGTACGTGCATCTCAACCTGCTCCATTCTACGAGCAGAACTGTGAGTGTTTCATAGCATGGTGACCTCCTGCTGGGCTCTGTGTACATTTGGACTTTTTCTTCAATACAAATATTGTTATTTGAAACCAGACTCAGTGTGTTTACTGCCACCGCACCACGCTGCATACACCTACACGCAGGGTATGAGTACTCCGGTGCACACATAAGCAGCTTCCAATGCACCACACAAGGGTGATGTCTCCAATAATTTCCCAGTACAGTTGTGCAATTAACACTACCATGTTTATGTTGGTGTGATTTCAACTCATCCTGATTAAAAGCTATTTGTTGCTACAATATTATTTCTGAATAGATGAGCTGAAGCACCAGATTTAAAGAACAAAGTGAAAAAGAAAAAATGTATTCTGTCCTGGCAACATGGTATAGCTATAATGTAAAGATGGAGAAATGACAATCTATTTAGGAGATTAGGAGCTATGTGACAACGCTGCTGTGGTTTCACTGCGGAACAAACAGCGTTGTCAAACAGGAAGTTTAAATTCAGCTGATCTGCTGGTAGGGTTAAAAACAAGTAAAACTAGTTTACAGGCACCAAGAAGAACAATAATGCTGTAATATTCCTGTAGACAGACTGCATCATATGGAAAAGGTTCATCTTATTCTTTGACCCTAGTTCTACCATCGTTGTTGGACAACAGTCTTTAACGAAGATTCAAAGTACATGATTTTTCTAGTAGTAAGCTCATAGTTCAAAATTGTAATGGGAACATTTTAACTGCTAATTCAATTAAACTATTCTGCTCTTGAATTAAGCAAATGAAATGGTTTATTGAAATAATTTCACTGTTAACAGAATAAAGTTTAAATAAAAAAGACATCTCCAAAGACATGATGGTAGATAAATTCGCTCCCGTCTAAATTGGCCCTAGTATGTGTATGTATGAATGTGAGTTAGGGACCTTAGATTGTACGCCCCTTGAGTTAGGGACTGATGTGAATGTACAATATATATATAAAGCACTGAGTAAATTGATGGCGCTGTATAAGTACCTGAAATAAATAATCTGTAATCTCTAGTTAGAAATATTTTATTACAATATTGAGTAATACCTTCAAGTAACTGTAGATATCAGTGTTAAAGCTATTATATGTTAAGAAATGGTTAAAAAAAATCTTTTGTTGAACATGAGCTGTAATAGTGACACCTACAGACTATAAGAAGGCACTACACTCAAACAAATAAAATGTTCTCAACTGCATACAAATTCTTTAGCTACTGTTGGGTATCCCAGTTCTAGTATTTGTGGGCTGATGAAGCCAGAATTTTGGGCATATGCATTTAATGAACTTATCTCTAATTTATATGGTCCTCTTCAAAATCATATATTAGTTTTTGGTAGGTCATGGAGAAGTACATTTTTGGTTTCTTTGTCCATAATAGTGTCTGCCCTTGAACTCCCATGTCAGTAGTTTATGATATGGAGATATCTAATAGGCAAGGTTTTGCAAAATAAATGTTAATGGAGGACGTTTTTTATCCATTTTACAGTTAGCTTGGCTTTCATACAGCAGCAGCGCAATCTAATTGACTTCTGCTGGAAAAAAAAAATTTTTTCAGGGATTTTCAGTAATAAAACATGTTTTTTCTTTAAGTGATAATAGGTTAGTTTGACCAGTGAATAGAAGCAGCACTGAGGCTGCCCTGATGCAAAACCATTGGGCTGCTGGACAATTTTCTCAAGTTTTCATTAAAAATCAAAGTGGTTGTAAAGACTTAAGGTTTTTTACCATCATGCATTCTATGCATGACGGTAAAAAACCTCCTGTGTGCAGTAGCCCCCCCCCCCTCCCCAATATTTACCTGAGCCCAATCACAATCCAGCAATGTGCATATGAGCCTCCAGTCTCCCAGGTCTCTCTCTCCTCATTGGCTGAGGCAGCAGCGGGAGCCATTGACTTCCGCTACTCTCAATCATAGCCAGTGAGCTAATGAGGAAAGAGTGGGAGCAGGGCCAAGCCACAGCTGTGTGTGAATGGTCGCAAAGAGCAGTGGCTCGGAAGCAAGCCTGCTTGGGTGCCCCCATAGCACTTGGCAGGAAGTAGGGGCCAGGAGCATCAGCGGGGATCCTAGAAAAGGAGGTTCAGGGTTTCTCTGTGCAAAATGATTGCATAGAGCAGGTATGTATGATGTTTCATCCTCTGGAACTCCCTACCACAGTATGTCCGGTCAGCCCCCACCCTGTCTGCCTTTAGGCGATCTTTGAAAACTCACTTATTTAGGGAAGCCTACCCCACCTCTACCTTAGAACTGTACTTGAATCACCTCCGCCAGATCATCCCCCGCAGCTATCACCTTTTGTATCACTTCCCCCTTCCTTTAGATTGTAAGCTACATGAGCAGGGCCTTCCTATTCCTTCTGTACTGAAATGTATAGTAATTGTACTGTCTCCCTTATATTGTAAAGTGCTATATAAATCCTGTATAATAATAATAAAATAATAATGTTTGTTAACAATGTTAAAAAAATTGCCTTTACAATCGCTTTAAGAGATCACAGATAAAGCAATGTAAAAGTGGGCAGGTGGCAGGACTAGTTTAATGGGCAACAACAACCTAAAATGTACTACAGTTACAGGTCATGGGCGAATGTTTTTCTTCAAGAATTAAAAGACCACAGATGACAGTTCAGTGTAGAAATTGGCCAGCAAAAGGACAGTATGCCAAAATGTACTATAACCACATGGCACAGGCAGGTTTTTATATTCAAGAACTGGGAACACAGATGACAATGCAGTGTAAAAATTGACCAGAGGCAGAGCAGTTTTAATAGGAAAAACTAGGCTAAAATGTACTAGAGACCAGTGGTGGGCAATGCATTTCACACATAAGTCTTTAATGATGTCCTTCTTGAATAAATCCAGCAATTTGTGGCTGTAACCTTAAACATTCAGATTGGAAAAGTGGAGCCTGGATTGACTGTGTAGAAATGTAAATAAAATGCATTATACTCACCAAAACTACCAATTATTTGTACACAAAATCCATCCTCCTTTCTTTCTTCAAGAAGAGTTCAATTACTTTGTTGTACGGGTTATCTGTACGTTTCAGTTCCAACAGTAAGTTCTTTTCTTACCATGGAGGTTAATGCTGAAAGTTGAGTCTGTCCATTTGTATTTCTTGCATAAGATATTGTACACCTGCTAGATGGCCCCCGTGTCTCCGACTCAAAATCTGATTGGTTAAAGCAGCAATTTCATTAAGTTTAAGCTACAGGAGCCAGCACCGTTGATTCTGAAGGCCTCGAGGAAGATTTCTTTGACCTTGGCAACATATAATGCCTATCATGGTTTCAATATGATTGGATAAAAGCTATAACATAAACATACACTACTGGAAGCAGTGCAACCAGACTATTGGGAATGCTTTTAATACACATTCATGGAAATATATATTAAAACGTAAGTCAGTGATAGTTTGATAGTTTAGGCTAGCAGAGAAGGCCTTGCTGACCCCAACATCCCACCACTGCTAGAGACACAGTTCACAGACAGTTTTTTCAATTAAGAATTAAAGCTGTAGTTTTATCTACTTATATTATGCCTTCCCAGGTTACTTTTGGGTTAAAGTGCCTCATCTCTATTATTAATCATATACCACAGAATATTCCTGCAAATGTCCAGTAATGACTGCTTCTCTATGAGGAATAACTTAGCTAAGTTTATTCCAACTTACTGTACAGCATAAACTCAAATCAATTTCTGAAAACCAACAATTTCTAGAAAGAAGCTCTGAATATTTATTGAATTTCTTTTTCTCTAACACTCTGCCACATTTGGAAGAAATGAAAGATATTAAACTAAATAAAGAGCAACATTTTTTTTATTGTTTTTGTTTTGGGTTTGGATTGGGGAAGACTAAAGCCCCTTATATTCTGGTCTATATTCGCACTAGGTAGAATTACCATTCTATTTGTCCGGGTAACTGTTGTCACTGAGGCAGAAAAAGAAGCTCAAAATGTTATAGTTGGCACCCGAGCAAGAAGTGAGGGTAAATCTTCCAATGAGGACACTTGTTCCTGGAACAACTGTCTAAGTGTGAAATATTGCCCACGTTGTAGAGATGTCCTCCTACTTATGCATCTCTGGGAAAGGATATACAGATTCCAAAATTTAACTGACAGAGGTCTCGACCCTTCCCTTGTTTATCTAAAACTAAAAAAAATTAAAGTTTTGTACATAAACTTTAGTACCTGTATGTGGCCCTTCCTGCAGTATGTATTAGCTGAGCAGGTCTGAACCAGCAAAGGGTTCTGCTTCCATGAAACATTAGGAGGTTTCATTATTCCACTCTGCGGTCAGAGTGTGATATAGTTGGGTGGACAGGAACAGACACAATGTTCTTAAAGGTTGTCAGAACTCATGGTAACTTCTTGTCAGGGATCCCCTCGATCCCCGCCGCGATGGTCCCGGCGCAGGCGCAGTATGCCGCCCTGTGCAGGGACGCGGGCTCTAGGTCCGGGCCGGCCGCGGCGCGTGAGTTCGCGCATGCGCAGTAGGAGCCGCGGCCGCCCGCTGGGCACCAATGGCAGTGCAGGGCGCGATATTTAAACGGCCCTGAGCTGTCATTCAGTGCCTTCTGGTCTTGTCCTTGCCCTGTATCCTGTATCCTGAATCTGAACCTGTACCTGTAAGTTGCTGACCCGGATTGTACCTGACCACTGCTGAATTCTCCTGCCCAGACCCTTGCTTTGCCTGACCTCTCTTCCGTATGTCCCCTATTGGATCTGACCTACTGTTGTTGACCTGGCGTGTGACCCGACTATTCTCTGCCCGCTGCCTTGTACCGTGCTGTCCTCCCCGTTACCGACCCGGCTTGCCTGACTCTGCACTTGCTCCGCCATCCATCCATCCATCCATTCCTCTCAGCGGGGTTCCCAGACCTCCTCATATCAGGCTCTCTCCCGTGGGAGCCCCTGGCGACCACCCCTACCACTGACGGGTGTCCTCAGTAAGCACGACCTGGTCCCGGGGTACTCCAAGTCCATCCCCACCATCAGGGGCTCTGGTGAACAAGTACTCTGGGACTTAGACTCCGTGCGCTGGGGACGCCTGATTAGTGGAGTGCTAGTGGTGTCGCCAGGCGGTCCCTTACAGTACCAGAAGGCCATGACTGAGCCTAGAGGAGGGCCCTCCCCGCTGGAAGAAATTTGCAGGCATCTATCTAACCTGACGCAGGCCGTAGCAGCCCTGCAGGATAAATGTATGCAGCTGGAGAACCGCTTCCAGACCTGCTCCCTATCTGACCCAGCCCCACAGGCCCCAGTTTCTGCACCCCCGGCTGCTCTTGAGCCAGCAACAGGGGCCTATGCCCCGCTACCCATGGCGGAACCCCGGGTACCCCTACCGGAGCGTTTTCACGGGGACCGCACACGCTTCAGGTCATTCCGTGAGTCCTGCCTCCTATTTTTTGAACTTCAACCCCGTACCTTTTTGACAGAATCAGTGAAGGTGGGATTTATAATCTCACTGTTGCAGGGCGAACCCCAAGATTGGGCCCATCGGTTAAGGGGAAACAATGACCCACACCTAGGAACAGTCAAGGACTTCTTTGAGGCGATGGCCATCCTATATGATGACCCGCAGCGGGCTGCTTCTGCCGAAGCAATCTTATACACACTCCGACAGGGCCGTCGGGCGGCAGAGGAATACGCCTCAGATTTTAGGCGCTGGATGGGGGACACTCGCTGGAACGAGTTTGCTTTGTTGCACCAGTTCCGCATGGGGCTATCAGAACCCCTAAAGGATGAGCTGGTCCGGGTAGAGGTTCCTGAGTCATTAGAGGACCTAATTGCCCTGACGATAAAGATTGACCGACGACTGCGGGAACGCAGGTTTGAGAGGTCCGGCCAGGGTCGTGGAAACAACTGGGGTCCATTCCTAGGCCCCAGCCAACCACCCAGACCAAGTATCCAGAATCCACTCCCAGGAGATGTTCCAGAACCCATGCAACTAGGCCTGGCTCGGCCCAAATTATCGCCAGAAGAACACCAGCGGAGACGCTCGCAGAACCTCTGCCTCTACTGCGGGGAAGCCGGTCATATGGTACGATCCTGCCCTCAGAAAATGAGTAAGTGTACCTCTTTTTCTTCCTTGTCTATTGGCAATGTCAGTCCTTCCCAATACTTAGTTGTACCCCTCTCCTTTCAGCTTCCCGAAAGGACCGTGGAAGTAACAGCCATAATTGATTCGGGGGCATGCAGTTGTTTTCTGGATTTAGACTTTGCTCGTCAGCAGAAAATTCCCCTCCAACCCAGAAAGAGGGGTTTTAACATATTTTTGGCTGATGGTTCCCAGATAAAATCAGGAGTGGTTAATCAGGAAACTCCCCCCATTGCCACTACCATTGCCAACCAACACCAGGAATTCCTCCGCCTGGATGCCATTGCGTCACCTCTGTTCCCAGTCATTTTGGGGCTCCCTTGGTTACGGGCCCATAACCCCCAAATTGACTGGGAAACCGGGTCAATCTTGTTCCCTTCCCCATACTGTCAGGAACACTGTCGCACTTCAGGCCCGGCAGGCCCCCAGGTCCTCCTATGCTCCGAGGGGGATTCTGATCTGAAACAGGTTATTCCCACAGAATATCACGAATTCCTGGACGTGTTCAGTAAACGGGGAGCAGATGCCCTGCCCCCCCACCGCCGTATGACTGTCCCATTGACCTGTTACCCGGCTCCGAGATTCCTTTTGGGCGAATTTTTCCCCTATCGGAACTTGAATTGGGGGCCCTGAAGGAATACATAGAGGACAGTCTCCAGAAGGGGTTCATCCGTCCCTCCACTTCACCAGCAGGGGCGGGGATCTTCTTCGTGGAAAAAAAAGACAAATCTCTGAGACCATGTATAGACTACCGGGAGCTGAACAGGGTCACAATTAAAAATCGTTACCCATTACCGTTAGTGCCAGAGTTATTTCAGAGCCTGAAGGCTGCGGTCATATTTACTAAACTTGATCTAAGGGGGGCGTACAACCTAGTTCGCATAAGGGAGGGGGACGAGTGGAAAACTGCGTTCTGCACACGGTTTGGGCACTTTGAATACCTGGTCATGCCATTTGGTCTGTGCAATGCACCAGCCACATTTCAGCATTTTGTAAACGATATTTTTAGGGATTACTTGGACATTTTCGTTATCGTTTACCTGGACGATATACTGATTTTCTCACCCTCCCTGAAGGATCACAGGATACATGTGGCAAGGGTGTTGGGGCGGTTACGTCAGCATGGGTTATACGCCAAGGCAGATAAGTGTTGCTTTGAGCAACCTAGCATTACGTTCCTGGGGTTGATTATCTCCACCGCGGGGGTCGCAATGGACCCTCAGAAAGTCTCGGCGATTTTGGAGTGGCCGGTACCCGCGGACAAAAAAGGCGTCCAGCGGTTTATCGGTTTTGCGAATTTCTACCGGAAGTTCATTAAGAACTTCTCGGGTCTGGTCTCCCCCATAACTCAGTTGACCAAGCTTGGAACCCGGTTCAGATGGACGCCGGAGGCTCAGGAAGCCTTTGAGGCCTTGAAGAAGCTCTTTACCTCGGCACCCATTCTGGGCCACCCGGACGCTGCCCTGCCATACATCTTGGAAGTAGACGCTTCAGAGAATGCGGTGGGGTCCATCCTGTCCCAGCGAAAGGGCACCAAAGAATTGCTCCATCCTGTAGCGTTCTTCTCAAGGAAACTTACCCCAGCAGAAAAGAATTACAATATCGGCGATCGAGAGTTGTTGGCCATCAAAACAGCTCTCGAAGAATGGAGGTACCTGCTAGAAGGTGCCTCACACCCCATCTTGATTTTCACAGATCACAAGAATCTCGAGTACCTGAGGACCACCAAACGCTTACGCCCACGGCAGGCAAGATGGGCATTGTTCTTCTCCAGGTTCATTTTTCACATCACGTATAGGCCCGGATCTAAAAATACGAAACCTGATGCACTATCTCGCATGTTTGAAGACTCCAAAGAAGATCCGGTACCTGATACGATTCTGTCTGCAGGAAATTTCTTGGCGCTCCAGACGGACCTTCGGTCCAAGCTATTGGAGGCATCCACAGCCTCGTCAGTCCCAGTTGGTGTGTCCCTCTAGAACAAGGGGGGACTCCTATGGAAGGATGGGTTGGTCATGGTCCCTGAAGAGGTCCGGACCCTTGTCCTGGGACATTGCCATGACCACCCGATGGCGGGACACTTTGGCCCAGCCAAGACCCTGGAGCTTCTCCAACGCTCTTTTTGGTGGCCAAGTATGGCCAAGGATTGTAAACTCTATGTAAGATCCTGTACCATCTGCCAGAAAAACAAGCCATCGAGGAACAAGGCTTGGGGACTGCTGCGTCCCTTGCCGATTCCTGAACGACCGTGGCAAGGGATCGCAATGGACTTTATAGTCGAGCTCCCACCGTCCCAAGAACACACCGCGATCTTCGTGGTCATCGATCGATTATCAAAAATGGCTCACTTTGTACCATTAAGGAAGACTCCGTCTGCATCCGAGACTGCGCGAATATTCATCCAGGAAATCGTAAGATTACATGGAATCCCGGAGGACATTGTCTCGGATCGTGGGGTCCAATTTACATCTAGATTTTGGAGGGCCCTGTGCAAGGCCCTGGATATCAAGTTGTCCCTCTCCTCTGCTTTCCACCCTCAGACCAACGGACAGACCGAGAGGACCAACCAGACCCTAGAACAATACTTGCGTTGCTACACATCCTTCCTTCAGGATAATTGGTTACCACTGTTACCTTTAGCGGAATTTGCATATAACAACGCAAGCCATTCAGCGACAGGGCAATCTCCGTTCTTCTCTAACTACGGATTTCACCCTGTCTTTCTTCCTGATTTGGTCTCTGAATGCCCAGTTCCGGCAACGCAAGACGCAGTAAACTTCTTCTCCTCGAACAACAAAGTACTACAGGAAGCCATTGCTCGGGCCCAGGAGGATAACAAGAATGCATATAACAAGAAACGAAGAGGGAATCTGGTGCTGAAGCCTGGGGATAAGGTATGGTTGGCAACAACCAACTTGAGAATGCTTTGTCCCTCAAAGAAATTGGGACCTAAATTTGTGGGGCCTTTTTGTGTGAAGCGAATGATCAACGAGGTAACATATGAACTTACCCTCCCTGAAACATTCAAAATTCATCCTGTTTTCCACGTGTCCTTACTTAAACCTGTGATCCCGGATGCCTTCCCAGAACGAGAATCCAGACCTCCGGAGGCCATAACGGTGGAGGGACAAGAAGAATATGAGGTGGAAACGATCCTGAAGTGCCGAAGAAGGGGGGGCCAGACCCAATTTCTTATAAAATGGAAGGGCTATGGCCCCGAGGACAATTCTTGGGAACCAGCCCATAATGTCCATGCACCCAGACTTGTCCGGCGGTTTCTTCGTGACCACCCGTGGTGGAGAGATCGGGTGGGCATCCGGAGGTTGCCCGTAGGGGGGGGGCAATGTCAGGGATCCCCTCGATCCCCGCCGCGATGGTCCCGGCGCAGGCGCAGTATGCCGCCCTGTGCAGGGACGCGGGCTCTAGGTCCGGGCCGGCCGCGGCGCGTGAGTTCGCGCATGCGCAGTAGGAGCCGCGGCCGCCCGCTGGGCACCAATGGCAGCGCAGGGCGTGATATTTAAACGGCCCTGAGCTGTCATTCAGTGCCTTCTGGTCTTGTCCTTGCCCTGTATCCTGTATCCTGAATCTGAACCTGTACCTGTAAGTTGCTGACCCGGATTGTACCTGACCACTGCTGAATTCTCCTGCCCAGACCCTTGCTTTGCCTGACCTCTCTTCCGTATGTCCCCTATTGGATCTGACCTACTGTTGTTGACCTGGCGTGTGACCCGACTATTCTCTGCCCGCTGCCTTGTACCGTGCTGTCCTCCCCGTTACCGACCCGGCTTGCCTGACTCTGCACTTGCTCCGCCATCCATCCATCCATCCATCCATTCCTCTCAGCGGGGTTCCCAGACCTCCTCATATCAGGCTCTCTCCCGTGGGAGCCCCTGGCGACCACCCCTACCACTGACGGGTGTCCTCAGTAAGCACGACCTGGTCCCGGGGTACTCCAAGTCCATCCCCACCATCAGGGGCTCTGGTGAACAAGTACTCTGGGACTTAGACTCCGTGCGCTGGGGACGCCTGATTAGTGGAGTGCTAGTGGTGTCGCCAGGCGGTCCCTTACACTTCTCTATCATTGTAAAGAGATAAGGTAAACATGTTAATTGGTTATATTTAATGATTATAACAGCTCCTGGTCTCAAACATGTACTGTAATTTAGTCCAAACCTGTGTGATAAAACCGGAAAAAACATGGTTCTTGGTATCATATTCCTTTTTACGTAAAATAGTACCAGAGGCAATGTTTAACTGTAAGCTGAAACTGTGATATACTCACATTAAATCATAGTGCTTGTGGAGGAATAAATGCAGTCATCTTGTTAGTACGTCTATTCCCCAGCAGGAGTGCCAAGATTGTGATGTCACTGTTAACCACAAGACAATCAGTTAGTGTAAATGATGATGTATATGATGTGGTTTGCAGAGTGACAGTATACAATAGCTGGGAATACACAGTCATTCATTACAATGATCTCAGCTCACCACCCTTAAAGTAAACCAGTCATGGGAAAAACACAGAAGTGACTATCTCTGACCTCTTTTAGAAAAAGCCGGTTGACTGGCTGCTACTCTGACACTCTGGCTTCAATATTCTCTGAACCACTGACCAGAAACAGGTAAGCTGATCAAGAAAGTCAGAGGACTATCAGAGATGACAGTCTGCATATTTTTTTGGGGGGTCAGTGACTTGGAGCACTGAAGCAGAAGGGCCAGCATTTTTAGCAGAAGGGACCAGCAATGGCCACCTTCATGTTTATCACATGGCAAACCTAACTTTAAAAGGTATGTCGAGGCAAAACTTTATTTAGGAAAGGGCTGGACCCGCTGACAAAATTTTATTGCTGTGCCCCATTTAGGAAATTCACCCCTCTACTTGTCCTGGTGACAATATCATTAAGACAGAAAGTAATGGAAAAGCCAAAATTCTAGAGTTGTCACTGTTACAGGATTATCAGTGATCTGAGTGTGAGGTATGACAAAGATGCAGACTACAGCATCTGTATCAAGAGGAGAACAGGAAACACATGCTGCTCACTTGCTCATTGCAAGTTTAATGTGACAAACAGAAATGGATCACATTATACAGATAATCACTTTCTTTAAAGTGGCAGTACAGGCCAACAAGGAAAAGCTCATCAATTTGTGTTAGAGAATTACCATTACTCAGATATAGGAGAATATCAGAATAAATACAAAACTGAACAAAGATAGCATAAACCAAGTGTGACTAACCTGTATCAAGAAGAGAACAGAAAACACATGTTGCTCACTTGCTCATTCCAAGTTTAATGTGAGCTTGTTGGTTGTTAGTCTCCTGAAATCACACTATAACTAGAGCTCCCTCTATTTGCAGCCTAGCAATAGCACTACTGGGAAGTTAATTCATTTATTATAAAAACCCACAAAAGATTTCTGGGAGTGGTAACACTGCTGGTAGAGAAAATAGGGGGGAGAAGACCCTGGATGATAGCAAAAAAGGTACCCACAATTGGAGATGCCTTGGTGCACAGTGAGTTTAACAGAAGTATGCGAGAGCCAATTTATATGCAGCCCCCCCTAAAACGATTGTTTACATGTGGACACTGTTCAGTATGCAAATAAGTAGGACTAAACAATGAACTATTATTACAACCATTCTTGTGAAAGGTGTCAGTTTCTCTAGGTTTAACACAGATGGTTTGCTCTTTATAGAGGGAATTTAACTTTAAAAGGCCCTAGACAACGGACATGTATATAGTTATGATGAATATAGTGAATACAGCCTTCCCTTCTATATTAAGGCAAATACCAGTGCAGTCGATGCACCGACATGCGTCTTAAGAGGTGCAATGTAGGTCTGACAGCTAGGTATATGGATTGGGAGCCACTGACCAATCCCCAGCCACACGTTGAGGAAGCCCCAGTCAGTAGGAGGGGTGAAACATGTAGGCAAAAGGGGAATGCTCTCCTACCTCGGAGCTCCATAGCCATGCTGGAGTGCATGCCAGCATGAATGATGTCCATGGAGAAGGAGGTGACTGAGACAGCTGGATACATTGTGCTTACAGCAAGCTGTTAATTGGATACCGCTCATTAATCTGACAGAGAAGAAGATACAAGTGTCAGAAGTAGGGGCGGACTGACAACTCATGGGGCCCCTGGGCAATAGGGGATCATAGGGCCCCTGTGTCCTTGCCCACACTCAAAAAAGCCTATAAAAAAATACCAGGGGCATTTCATGGGGCCCCCTACTGACCCCGGGCCCTCAGGCAGTGCCCGAGTGCTCGAATGGTCGGTCCGCCCCTGGTCAGAAGAGATGAGAATAGCTTTTACTGCAAGCCCATTTATGCTGGACACAATACTACTCCAAAGAAATACTCTGCCACACTAGCTGAGGATAAATAAGCCACTACACAGTAGGACTGTTCCTCAAGTAGCAGGCTGGATCTGGCTTTGATTCACTAGGCGTAGAGTAAGGAGAGACTGTCATTTGAATCCTCACTTGCCGCTATCATATCCATAATTGCACTGCTACCTATCAGATACAATCTGCTGTTCCACACTGCACAGATTTCAGCGGTGTCCATAATATCTACAATTGCATTTATATTTGTCAGATATAGACTGCTATTCCATACTGCATGAATCTCAGCGGTATCTCCATTATCCAAATGCCCTTGGTTTTACATCATTTGGGGAGCTAGGGGTCTTTTGGGACTTCAGGATTTCATGGGGGTAGTATAAGGTGGAGTGGGGCGCTGTGCTGTTTCTTTTGTGGGGGGGGGTTGTGAAGGGGGGGAGAGAACAGGAGGACATCCCAGTAGGGGCGTCTGTCGGCATGCACTGTAACATTCTACATTTTATATGTCTATGTTTATAAATAAACTGTTTTGGTAGCCTTAGACCCCATGTACATGAGCAGCTGCTAAACTCGAGTTTATTAGCTTTTGGCATTTTTTTGCCAAAGCTCCTAAACTCAACTCCATAAAAGCCTATGTGTCCATGTATACATAGACTTTTAGCAGTTTAGGAGCTGCCGCATTTAGGTGAGGTTAAACCTCCTTTTCCTGAATGCAGAATAATAGCGTTTAGGATAGGAATGTTTTGACTGCCGAAAAACACAAAATGCAGCAAAATCATGGTACTGTGGTTGCCGCATTTTGCCATTTGCGGTTTCCCACTGCCGGCGGTCAGGGTAGGCTCATGTACATGGAGCCTTAGAGGTGCTATATCCTATGTGGTGGTTTATTTTTGAGGTTTAATTCATTTACACTACTACATGCTACATCACCAGAGCAAGAACTTAGGGTAAATTTCCAGTAGAGACACCCGTTCTGATAACAACAGTCTAAAATGGAAATTACCATTTGGGGAGAATTTTTTCTTATTTATTGTCACATCTTCAAGACAGAAAGTTAAGGGAAATCAGTCAGTTTTTATCTTTCCCAACTCTAGCCAAAAATAATTTTTTATACTGTCCTGCCAGTATATGACCCAGCCTGCCTGACTCTGCTATTCTTCTTCTTCTTCTTCTTCTTCTTCTTCTTCTTCTTCTTCTTCTTCTTCTTCTTCTTCTTCTTCTCCTGCTTACCAAACTGCTGTGCCTGCTAATCTACAGTCTGCTACCAATAAAGAGTTGCCTGCCTTCTGTCGCTAGTACCAGTCTGCTGTCCACCAGTTCGCCTGCTTTACTGAAGATTACTGAGGACTTCTCCTGCCTAGCATGTACACCTACTCTGCTGCTAGCAAGACTTACAGGCACTCATGCCACTCTGCATTCCCACGCCTTCTGCTTACACTTCCAGGGTCCCTGAGTCAGAGGTGTAAGAGAAGCCTTTCTCATCATTACAGGCTCTGCTACCAGATACATGATATATTATATATTTGGTAGAGACTACATATTTAAAACACAGCAAAGGATAACCAGAGCACTATGGGTTTTCTAAATCACAGCACAGCAGAAGGAATTGTCAAGACTGAAACCTGGAATTAAGCCATCACAGCTGATGAGTATTAGACTGTTAATAACAAGATGCGGCATCTATATAATATAGAAGAATTAAAGTTTTATGCTATTATCACATTAAGACTAATAAAATAGGGTTTTGGTACTCACCTCCTCAAATCCTTTTCTTGCAGTGCATTGAAGGACATAGACGGTCTTAGACTGTCAGGTTATATTGCCACCTAAAGGAGAAATGGACACTGACACCGAAAAAAACCTTGCCCAGCACAGGACAACCCCACCCACAACTATCATGCCTTTTTTTCATCAAAGTAGTACCATAAAAATAAATGCAGATTGTGTCTCTCGGCGTACTACAAAAAAATAACTTTACAGTGAGTAAAAAATCCTATTCTGTTTTTCGCCTACATTGAGGGACACAGACTGTCAGGACATCCAAAAGCAGTCCAATGCAGAGGTGGGAACATGGCAACAAAGGCTAACAGATCCAAGAAAAAGGCTGAAAACTGTAGATATCATGCAGTTAAAGCAGCCAACTGAAAAACCTAACGCTGCAAGCTGGCATCAGATGGGGCCTGAATATCCACCTGGTAGAACTTAGAAAACGAAAACATAAGACCAATTGATAAATACTCAATTCTTAAGATTATACATTTGATTGGTTGGTTTACTGAGTCACTTAAGGATGGTGCTCTGCTAAGTCAGTGTTCCCTCAAAGTTATTGTAGAGTTTGTAAAAGTTTTTTCTTAACTAACAAGCATATCATACAATGGTATTGCGGACCAGAAACCTCCTCTTCTGGGGTCCCCTGCCAGCCTCTTGTCTCTTCCTCCCTTCTGAGCCACTTGCTATGGGGCACTCGTGCAAACTCGATCCCGAGCCGGGCTGCTTGGGTCCATTGACAAACAGTGCTGCTTGACCCTGTTCTCCACTCCATCCTCACTGGATGTGATTGACAGCAGCAGGAGCCAACAACAGCTCCTGCTGTTGCCTCTGTGTCCAGTGAGGAGAGAGAGTGAGGAGATTGGACACAGGCAAGTATTTAGGGAGGCTGGCAGGAACTGATAATGAAAGGGGTTTTTTTACTTTAAAGTGTTACTAAACCCAGGACCCTGTATTCACTATATCTGGACTCCCACAGTACACAGAACATGGAAATGCAATTATTTTAATAAATATAAACTGCTAAATACCTTTTCTCATCAGCAGTTAGAGCAGTCTTGTGACTTCTATCCTGAGGATGCAGGACTCTTGACCCTCTGTCTGGACAGTGCTGATTGGCCCTGTGCTGATCACATGCACTCTCCCAAGAAAAAGCTCTCTAGCAATACACACCAAATTGAGAATGTGCAGCTTGTCCCCAGGGCTCTGTTCTACCAGCAGATGAATTGGGGACTGTGAAAGAAGGGGAGAATCAGAGAAGACAGGGTCAAACAGCCTTTTTAAACAGTACAGATGATTAACCCCTTAGGTTGCACAGTGAGTATGCTTTACTGCATACACAGACTGATTTTACTGTTAGTAACACTTTAATGCAGAGAATGCATTAAGTTAAAAAATCCTAAGCTTTCAGAACCAATTTAGAGGCTCCACCATGAATAAAAATGGAATCAGTGGCTGAGAAATAGACTCTCAAAGCCTAAAAAATATATCCAGACAATGAAGGAAATATTCCTTAAGGCACAGATAGAAGGACAGGAAAACAATGTTCTGGTTGTGGTGAAAGGCAAAACGACCTTAAGTTGGCCATACGCAGAGCAACTTTTGGCTGGTTTCTGATGAACCAGATAAAATTAGTTCCATAGTTGGTCCTGATAGCACATGCCCACCCAACATCCTTTCAATAGAAAAAGTAGCTGGGAGAAAAACTGAACAGATGCAGGCACTGTTTCGTTATTTTGACACCCAGCTGCGCCAACTCTCAGAATTTAATAGTCATAGCAGGAGATTCATCCATCTGTGCTGTTAACTGAGAATGTTGGAAACTGTTTGGCTTTTTTGTTCAGCCCACATGGCCAAATTTAGGTTAGAAGGAAATCCTGGACATTAACACCACCTTGTCCCTATGCAAAACCAGAAGAGGTCCCTTGAAGGCTGACAGCTCAGACATTTGTTCTGCAAAAGTGATGGCTACAAGAAACACCACCTTATAGGTAAAAGTAGAGAGAGGAATGTCTCTAAAGGTTCATAGGGTGATCTTTTGAAGTGCAGAAAGAACCAGGAACAGATTCA
Source organism: Staurois parvus (assembly GCF_062004578.1). NCBI lineage: Eukaryota > Metazoa > Chordata > Amphibia > Anura > Ranidae > Staurois > Staurois parvus. The sequence continues at coordinate 971,895 of NW_028318090.1, read as the reverse complement.
CAGGGAAATGGACAGGAGTAGATACATAGGAGACTTCCTGTACAACTAAATCAGGGGGTGAAAGACCAATGGTCTCTGAAACCAGAAAGACCAGACAGAAACCTGGCCCTTAAAAGTCCTGAAATCCACATCCTGGTCCAGACCTAGCTGCAGGAAAAATAGGATTTGTCCCACTGTGAAACTCTTATGGTGGAAGCCTTGAGACTCATACCTACTGAAGTGTGCCTTCCAGTGATAGACCTTACAGAAAGTAGCCTTCCTAGCTTTAATGTCACAGGAAACAGAGATTCAGAGATGTCCCTGACTTAAAAAACAGAATTTCAATAGTCATGCCATTAAAGCTGGAAGTACAACGACAAAACAGTTCTTGCGACAGAGGATTCTGATGATCCATTAGAGCCCACAGAGAATCGGTTAAGAGTCTTACCAGGCCGGCATATCACATCCACGTAGCCCAGGCCAGGACAATAAGAATCATTAGAATAAGCAGATGTAGATGAGGAAGATGATTCAGGAGAAGAAAGGCATAGATCAAGATATACTGATCCCAAGCAGTCAAGAAGAAGTCCACTAGAAGATTCCTGTACCGGGAGACAAACCTGGCCAGGTTGCTGTTGAACCTGGAGACCAAGGGGTACACATTCAGCATCCCCCACAGGCCATATAGGTCCTGGAGCACCTCTGGGTGTAGGGACCACTCCCCCAGGTCCAGGCAGTGGCAGGTGAAGAAATCTGTCTTCCAATTGTCTATGCCTGAGAGGAAAAACCTGGAATGTGAAGTTTTGCTCAGGAAAGGTACCTTCATTAAATTTCTTTTCGCAGTGAGACTTCTGGTTCTTTCCTGATGGCTGATGGCGTCGCACGCCTGAATCTGGATCAGATGACCTTCCATCTATTGGAATGTTGAAGAATATGGAATAAAACCCCTGAAACTGTTCCACAATGGGAACTGGGGAAATGGCACCTATATTCAGAAGACCCTAGGGAGAAAAACTGACAGCAATGACCCATGGGTCACACGACTGACAGATGGGCTAGACCATTGACAGCCTCCTTCACACAAAAGCCAAATGGGATTACATCCTGCAGTGCACTTCTTTTCACCAGAGAAGGCCAAACAAAACAATGTAAGGGTTAAGACTCAATCTAATCCCCAACTGCATTTATGTACTACAATACCAAAGGCCGTTAATAAGCCTGTAACAGTGCTCTGGCCAGTATCATACCCACTAAAAATACATAGTGGTCACAGAGAAAAACTGGAAGGGAATCAACTGGTCACTCAGAGTGATAGGGTGAAGCACTATTAACATATGCGTAGGTGAAGCTGCTAGGGAACACCAGCACACAAGAATCCACTTGAGCTGTTGTAAATTAACCAGGAGAGACTTTAAAACTAAACTCCCCAAGTACAATTTGACTGTGGTCTATTGCTCATCCCGCATTTGCATAGAGTACCATCTGACAGTAATCACAAAATTAGCCTGCATCAGCATAGAGTACAATCTGTCCATGGTCTGTTAGGAAACCTGCATTAGCATAGAGCATAATCTGAGCATTGTCTGTTACTCAGTCCATATTTGCATAGAGTACAATCCAACCATGCTCAGCCTACATTAGCACACAATATACTCTGTTTATGCAGGCTGTGTAACAGATCACAGACATAGACTACAATCTGACCATGGTCTGTTACTCAGCCTACATTAGCATACAATATAATCTGTCTGTGATCTGTTACACAGCCTGCATAAGCATAGACTACAATCTGATCATGGTTTGTTACTCAGCCTACATTAGCATAATGTATTTTGTAAGGTGGAGGAACCCTTGAAATAGCTTTATGGTCTCATGGAACCCCATGCTAATGTATTGTAGCACTACCCTCTTGAGGGCCGCTGTGTCTCAGGATCCCTCTAAGCTTCACACAGCCAGGCAACGCATTTTGCATCCACACTTGCATCCACAGTTAGTGAACAGTCAATGAGCTTGGTTTTCAATATTTATTAGGGGATGTAAATTGGATAGTGTAATTGGGATTATGGGATGCCCAGCTTGAATGAATCGATGCAAAGGGACAACCTTCATATTTACAGTAACAGATCCTGGACTGCTCTTTTCCTTAAAAGCGATCAGTCATTATGGATCAGTATCAACTGCCCCTTATGGGCTAGGGACTCGTAGTCACTCTGAAAGTTAGCTTAGCGTGTTGAAAACTACATGCAGAGATGTCTCCTCTACCCTGTGGAGCTGCTCCCAGCTTCACACACTGCAAACACTACCAGCCCTCCTGGCTGCTCTGAAGATCTCCCAGGACAAGGATAAAGGATTGAGCACAGCGCTGTCCTTTGAAAGCTTATTAAGCGTGGCAGTCTCTCTCCTTGTAGATCCCTGGGTGTGCTGTTATACTCACTCTATCCTCCTTGCTCCCACTGCTCCCAGGCCTTGATCCTGTTCATGCCGTGATCCTGTTTGGACCCTCCTGAGTCAGCCCGAACCCAGCCTAGAGGCCCTAGACCTAGGGTACCCCTCCCAGGCCACTTGACAGCCTCTTTAGCACTCCAATTTCTACCTGACTCCCCTGCCAGCCTGACTCTCCCATATTTATGGGTTGGTCTTACCACTCTACCAGGGACCTTCAAACCTGGGATTGGTTAGACTCTCATAAACATGCAAATTAGGTCTCCACCCCTTCCGCCCACTGGTTTCTGAAAGGTTCCATGGTCCTCCAGAAAAAGGTGGAGGTTATAGAGTCCCAATCTGTTAAACCATCCAGTCTGGCCTGCAGTAACCCAAACTAAAGACACACAGTTGCCATGAGTCTAACACAATAAATTTACCTACACTATTAATCCTAGAACTACAGATTACTGTGCATTAGTGTGATGGTCAGTGGGAAGAATGTTTCTAACATTTGTGGTCATTGGGAACATTTCCCTGTTATAGATAGCTAAAAAAGATCATTGGTGTCAGTGGCTATCTGAGAGGCAGAAATATTTGCACTATGGAATCCTGGTTAAGAAAGGCTTGAGTATAATCTGACCTGGTGGTGTGTTATTCAGCCTACATTTGCATAGAGCACCATTAGTTTGCATTAGCATAGAGTGTGCACATTTGCATACAGTGCAAGGAAAAAATCTGGATTTAACGCCCCATTCGCAAACTAACATACCCACCTTTCTGCTCCTCCACCACTCCATTTAACTGCCAAGAGTAAAAAAATAAAGTATTGTGTATGATCCGAGCCATTCTAGTTGGCACTTATGTATGCATATGTGATACCTGATTAGCATCTATGAAAGCTGTAAATCGCTGTTATAGTCTGAGCTACTACAGTGATGGCCATGATCTTCCAGGTGCTATGCTGAATGGCAGCCCTTCTGCATAGTAATGATGGGGGGGGGAGGTGTTCTCACTCAGCATGGCCACCATTCAAAGATTGTTTTGCATTTTTTTCCAATTCAAATCATTTTCTGATCGGGTGAGCTGGAGATCATAATATGACTGGCCCTCCTCTCCACCTAGTCCAATCAGAGAATGCTTTGCATTCATTGAAAAAATTGCAAGGCATTCTACAAATGGTGTCCATGCTGAGCGAGCAACCCCTCTGTGGTTGTAGACAAGCTACTCTGTACTATTCATAAGACAGGCACATGCAGCAAAGCATCCTTCCTAGGAGACAGAGATTCAGACATTTTACTGGTTCCTTTGCCAAGCTCACACTTTACCATGTGCACTGATGCAGGTCATTGACCACTTACTCCTGCTCATCCTCCTGATCACAGTTCCTAAGTCCCTTTGTACCCATCAAATTGCAATTTCAAGTACAAAATTGTGTAAAATATATATATATATATTCTATGAGACAGATAATTGGTACCAAATCACTTCAAGGCTGGCTCAGACTTCTAAACTTTCAGTTTATATACATAAATATTTGCAGCCTAACTGGGTAGAGCCCTACCACTATCTAGATACAAAAGGTTAGCACAGTAAGGAGCAAGTTGCAGTGCAAGTGTTCCATGTTGTTCTACTAAAAACAAGCAGAGTTACCAACACATTTCACATTATGTTGCCATGGTTGGAGCATTATCTCCGCAAAGATAATCCTCCACAAGTCAAGAGTTCACCATTCCAAAAACGTAAACCATAGGATATGTTAAGGTTCAGAGAGTTTACATGGCATGTATACTGCCATCTAGTGGCCAAACCACTAAAGACCTGGTTGAACCTGAATACAGGCCACAACCAATTCACATAAAACATAACATATGTTGACCTGTTGTCTTCTCCTGTTGTTTCCTCAAATCCCTGGAATAAAACAGAATGACACAGCCTAACTATCCTAAAAAACTATCTACAAATTTACAAACCCCGCTTAACAGTGACATCTGATAAGCAGGGGTATCAGTCAATATGAATGTCTTTTGCATAAATTGTCTGCTCTAGAGTCCAGAGTCCCACATGAACAGCTGCAGACCAAAAAGCGTGAAAAAATAAAGTTACCCCTGACTTCAGGCAACATCCAGAAGTAACAACACAGGACTCAGGACAGTTCTCGCATCACTCAGCAGCACCACAACCCAGCAGCACAACCCAGGTCCAGTTCATCTGTAAAAGCTGGGATCTGGGACCATCTTGCCAGTGGGGCCCCAAATATTGATAGAGAAGATTTGATCTTTGCATCCAGCTTTCCTGGTCACAACCTGGTGTCAGTAAATAGAGTGTCCCAGACCTCACTCATTCTGTAAATCAGTTCCAGTATTCTGACAGAGTGAATCCAAACTTCTACCTTTCCTGGTGGTTCCTTTGGTTCTTGCACTTCTTCAATCCTGCACAACAAAATTAGAGGCCCCTCTAGGACAAGCCTGACTGTGCCCTCTGTCCTTCCAATTGTGGTTGTGACCCTCTGACTGCAGGTATGGGTGTACCCCCCAGACAAAAGACCTTGCCCTGTGTCTGGAGCAACAATATTCTGCTATACAGCGTCGGAGCCACTGGATGCCTCTGGCTTTGAAGCAGTCGGCTGAGATGGCTCCAGCGCTTCAGAACAAAAACCAGAAGTTGAGTTTACGTTGTAACAGGTGAAAGGCTGCTGGGTGTAAGTTCCAGGAGTGGCTCATTGCAATGGTCACAACATACCCAAGCTTTTACCACTGTAGTTGGTTTCTAACACTTCCCACAAACTAGGCACAGTAGCTCCATGCCTATCTAGAGGTGTTATTTTTTCATGCTTTATTATAAGTTGAACTTGAACATGGTGCAAGGAGTCTGTAGGATACTCCAGTAGCACAATGTAGAAACACGAAGACACTCTTATTTTCTCAAGATTCTTAGTATGGTCCCTCAAGCAGCAACTAAATGACTGAGCAACACTGAGTCACTAAAGGAAATGTCCCTAGTTAAACAAGTGTTGGCACTGATGCACAAAGGATAATAGCAGCACACAGTCACTAGGATCCTGCCCACAGGTCTGTTCCGTAAAATGTCTTTACGGATATGTCCCTGGATACTAGGGTGCCTCCTTCCAATATCAGCCTTTCTCCTGTGAACTCCCCAGATCAGACCCTTAGTGAAATCCCTTAATCATCTCTAGTAAGTTTCAGCAGAACAGGCCCCCCCAGATCTAGCATAGCTGGGACCTCAATGAGCACATGTAGAACTACACCTGGACTGCTCAGAAAGGCAGCAGCCCTTCAGGCTGGGAACTTCTGGAGGACAAGGCTGCTTCAGATCCCAAACTATTTATGCACTCGCCAGCCACCTACTGGACATCCTTCCCCAGCGAATTATTCACGCTGTGGATCTGCTTTTTCCCGCCCACTACTTTACATAATCCTCCAGAAGACAGGGGGAAACAGTCACACCTGAAGCCAGTGAAACCTAGAACATCCCAAAGTATTCACAAAGTGCTCCACTGACTACAGGTAACTAAATTTACCTAGCCTGTCTAGGAGGGTTCTACAATGAGAATCCTCCAAAACCTTAAATAGGTATCAGGTGGGGCCTACCAGGAGGAATTGACCCAAAACAAAGAGAGTCCCAAAACATAAAGGGGAACACAGGTTTCACCTACCTACCTACTGTACATGGTTACTGTTACTAAAATTGGCGGCTAGCCCTGAAGTAGCTCGAGCTCAAGTGATTTACAGATTCCACAAAGGCCTCTCAGTTATTACCAGGGGCGGACTGACAACTCATGGGGCCCCTGTGTCCTTGCCCAAACTCAAAAAAGCCTATGAAAAAGGTACCAGGGGCATCTCATGGGGCCCCCTACTGACCCCGGGCCCTCGGGCAGTGCCCGAGTTTCCAAATGGTCAGTCCGCCCCTGGTTATTACATATAATATATAACATTGCATAATTACATTGGGCCAAGCTGGCCCTATGTAAGTTTGCAAAACACATCATCACTGGAGTACATCATCACAGTTAATTCCTAACAGTAACTTAACTCCTAAAACGCCATAACAGTGAAGACTAACTTTATAAGCACCAAAAATGTCTTTACGGAAATGATTTACGTTGTACAATAATACAAACAATTTTACAAGTTATTTCTCTCATAAAATAACATTAAAAACATCAAAGGAGCATAACAGCATTATTCACTCTATTCAGTCCCAGAAAAGTTTCATCACTATGTAAATGACTGCAATAAATAAAAAGATACATTTTTGACAAATGACTATTAAACTAAGCATTCACTATGACTCAGCTGCTTCCTTATATTCTGGAATGTGCAAGCTGGGACAGAAAATGAACTATACTCACGACTGTTCACTGCTATGGTGTAAAGATGTTGACGTGGAATATGGGAAAAATCTTCAGCTATCAAAACATTCATTTATCCTATTCTTGCAGTTTCTTAAAGCTGAAGTAAAGTGTATCTGAGCACCACAGGAGTAGAAACACTATTTGATTTATTTTTAACATTTTGTCTCTATGCTTTATTTTGTTAAGAAATTATATTGAAAAACATCCCCTAGCATTTCTAGCTACTACTATCTTGAGTAAGGGCAGATTATTCATAGCATTTACTTCCTGGAACCCGTTTGCCCTTAGCTCAGGCCTGCAGACAGGTGGGTGTGCTTATCTGAGAAAGTCCCTCCCCCCTCCTCCAGATGAAAGAAAAAAAAGCCCAAGTAGACTCCTGGGATGTAAGACATCATTTTGACCTAGGCCAGAAACCAGGAAACAAGTGAACAAATGTAAAAAAAAGTATAAAACAAGTAAATATAATACAGGGGTTAGACAAAAATATGGACACACTACATGATTTTCAAGTGTAAAAGTGACAATATGTTTTGCGTTGAAAGCAGAAGTGACGTAACATTATTTTTTTTCTGCTGATGAGATGAGACACTTAGCTAACAGGTGGGAAGCCTCACTTGCGTGCGCTGCTAGTAATGCGGAGTAATGTCAGAGCTTAATGAGTTTCAAAGAGGGCAAATTTTTGGTGCCACTTAGCTGGTGCCTCTGTGACTGAATTTGGCAATTTATTTGCGGTGTTTACAGAAAAAAAAACAGAAGAGTGGTATCAGATTCCATTATCCACTATCCAAGACTTATATTGTCAATTCCCAGGAGATTGCAGGCCGTCTAGGATGCCAAAGGCGGTCCAACACCATTATTAGGTAACAATTGCATTCTTTTACCTGGTGTATCCATAATTTTGTCCAACCCTATATACCTCCCTGTTTATTTATTCATTCTAGCAGCATAAGGATTAAAAATTGTTACTGTTGATTAAGAGAGTTTAGTTCCACTTTAAAAGGCTAAATAAGTGCATTAAAATGGTGGTGCACAAGAAATGTGGTATGCTGTGTTTGAAAAAATAAAAGTAATTTTTACTCCATTGCTGTTCTAAGCTAATCTGTTGCAATAAAGTAATGCAATTCACATTAATGAGGAAAATTCCATAAGGTAATGTGCATGCAGTAACACAGTACAACGGTGTAAAGAGGGCGACTGTTCACTTAGAAAAGCGTATCTTCACTTTGCCAAGTTTAGTCAATGAGATAAAGTTATGTCCACTCCAATCATACAATCATGTGGAAGCAACATTTTTTTCTTCCCTAATACATGATTAAAGTGGACACGGCTTCATCCTGTTTACCAGCTAGATGAAGACTTTTTTATTGGACAGTCTTTTTTAATTTTTAACAGATCGATAGTCAATAGGGATTGGCGTGTCCTTAATGTCTGCAGTGCATGTAGTGCACATGGGCCCCAAGGGGAAGGGGGCCCACTGTGTACACACTGGGGTTTCAATTTGTGAAGCCCTTATCACCGCAATACCAACCTTTGAGGTTCAGCCGCTCCGTTCGCATGAAGGAGGCTTGTGCAGTGCTGACAATACATCGATTAAGTACGCATGTAATACGTACATTCGTCTCAACAGTCCCCACAACCAATTCCAAATAATTAAGTATTTATAAAACCTAGTACAACCAAGTAATTGTATGCCCTTAAAGCAGAGTTCCACCCAAAAGGGGAAGTTCAGCTTTAAAGATTGGTCCCCCACTCCCCATTAAGGATTGGCACCTTTGGGAAGCAGGGGGGCAACGGGTACCCAAATTTGACAGGTACCCGCTCCCACTTCTGCTGCGATCGCCTAGGCAATCGGAAATGGAAGTTGTCCTCCCTCCCTCCCTGTAGTCTTGTGGGATACGTTACAGGTCCCAGAAGATGATGGGGCCATTCAGGAAGCACAGTGCTACTCGCGCATGCGCAGTGGGCACCCGGCTGTGAAGCCGCAAACTGTCACAGCCGGGTGCCCACACTGAAGCTGTCGGCCTCCTGGAATACAGGGTGACTGGTGAAACGGGCTGCGGTGGGGGCAACGAGGGATCGTGGGACAGGTAAGTGGCTGTTTTTTAAAAGTCAACAGCTACAGTTTTTGTAGCTGCTGACTTTTATTTTTTTACAGTGTGAATGGAACTCCGCTTTAAAGTTCTGAGGATGGGGGTTTATTGGGAGCAAACCAATGGGCAGCTCTGGTATTGATCGCAGGTACTGCTCACATGAGTAGTTACCTGCTATCAGCTCCTCTGACTAAGCATGGACACACTGCTAAGCCTCTAGTGCGTATGTGTCCATACCACAGAGTAATGTTTCTTAACCTTTTATCAATAAAAACACCCTTTAAAATTATGGACAGTCCCAAGGAACCATTTAAAATTATGGACAGTCTTGAGGCACCCCATTCTAAAATGTGAAAAAAAAACTATTCTAATAGTTTTATATAACAGAGCAACATCCACACACACATAGGGCACCCAATGTTAGAGGTGATTTATTCTTCCAAAGAAAATACATTTTTGCACTTTCATACCGACTAGTACTCTTATCCGCCAGTTTTTCTCCATCACCGAGTAATGTGACCCCAGCACTGACAGAGAGGGGCAAGGGAGGGTCAAACTAGGATGCTGTGCAGGCAACCAACATCTTCCTTATCAACTTTTCTTAATGGTGCACAATGAAAACCAGCGGCTTTGTGTAGCCAAAAGGTAGGCTTGTTCCACCCGCTCACTTGTATACAAATTTTGGCCATTTTTTTGGCATTTTGACAAGGCACCCCTGAAGAAGCCTCAAGGCACCCCAGGGTGCCTGGGCACCCTGGTTGAAAAAGGTTGGCATACAGTGACATAGCATAGAGTCTTGAGGAACAGGGCCTAACATATGGTCTTGTGCGCAGGCCAACTGCTTTCAAAAAACACCCCAGAATCAAATATCAGAGGAAAGTGCAAAGGGGTATAGTACAGCAGAGTGGAGAGAAGAGATGGTTTATGATGTGCATGTTTCCACAACTACACTAAACCATACTCTGCCAGGCACAGACTATCCCTAGGATTTATGAGACAGAGGGGGCAAGGAGGAGAGAATAGTATAGAAAAAGATGGGAAAGGAAAGATCTTCCTAAGCTTGTTGGCAGGTGCGTTTAGTTTGCCTGCCACTAGATGACTCTGTTCCCAGTAAAGCATGGTAAGGGGAAGTTGTGACTAGGCGTTAGCTTCCCTTTTAGTGAAGTCCCTCCTCTAGTGATGCCATGGGGGTAGTCACTGCCCATATAAATGCCAGTGTGGGAGGGGCCCAAGGTAGATGGTGCATGGGAGTGAGATATCCCAGGGCTAGTAAGATGTAGTGTCCTGCAGAACTGACCTAAAGGTGGTAGTCCCATGTGAGGTGGAGCAGCATTTGTAAGTAGCAATGGAAGCTTGAGAAAGTATGAGCCAACAGGGAATGTGCCTGGCTTGACAGAGCTATAGAAGGGATACTGGGAAGAGACTGGTATCCTACAGAAAACACTTTGATTCTCCGGACTATCAGCTGTGGGTCCTAGGACATGGTGAAGGAAGTGTAATGCTACAGATGGGGACGTGGTCTCAACTTTGTGGAGCTTCCTATGAGAAGAATGGAGATGTAAAGAGAAGATGGCTTAAAAGATATATGCTTGTATTCTGCACAGAAATGACAGCTACAGAATGCCTATCCTTGTGTATGACATTCCGTGCCATAGAATCAGTATGTCAGATGTGATGTCAGATGTTACGAAAATCTTGCAAATTACAGTGAAGTGCGAAAAGTGCATTTTATGTGTGTACATTTCTTTATTCATGAATATTAAGTCCTATGGCCAGAGCAATAGCACATTATGGAGGAGAGTTACATCAACAACAGTTGGGTGGTTGTCCTATCTGAGAAGAAGCAGGGCAGGGACTTGTATAGCACCCTCCCAGATAGGCTGCTCAATAAACTAGGGGGAATTAGTTCTTTTTATCCCCTCTGTAATCAGTAGAGCAGGCTGTGATTGCTTTGGGTTGTGTTTTGCTTTGGTGTCTAGAAAGGTTACTTTGCGTTATAAGCAAAGAAATTTTAGATCTCTGCAATGCATTCATGTGCTTTTACTAAATAGAAAATGCTGTACATATAAGCTGTTACAATTATAGGAAACAATACAAGATTTGCAGATATACCCATAACAAGCAAAATGCTACCTACTTCCTAGCAAAACTATGTTCTGTGTACAGTAGTAAAAGTTACTTAGCTCCAATTTCAGAGGCTTCATAATCCCTGTAGGCAACGCGGACCCCAGACTTGCTCTAAAACAGTTGCAGGAGATTGGGCTAAAAGCATCTTCAAGTTCTGGCAGAGATCTTCCTTGGTGTTAAGTCACCTTAGAGTCCTCCTGTCCGCTTAACCATTCAACTTTTTTATTTGAAAAGTTTCAGGTAGCCAATCCCACATGGGCGTATACATTCGCGCTGCTGTGTTTCATTAGGAGACACATTCTTCAATTCGACCTCTAGATGACATTGCTGTATCATACCTGCCATAGGTCATATATCAGAAGGCCAAGCTATTGTTAACCATTGATTAACTTGACTTGTTGCTTTTAGTTACATAATTAAATGCAGGACAATAGAAGAGCCCAGCATACAACAGTGGTATCTAAGTTCTCATTGTTGTAGAAGACAGCTTGTGTAATTGCTACCAAGGCATTTGTTTGAGACATCCACTCAAACATTCAGAATAACCTTTCTGTTTCTGTGACAAACAAACAAACAAACAAACAGATCCTTTCCTGTAAGTCTTAGAAAAAAATCTGAAAACAGACATATATTTATATCAAATGCAACACGGGCTGTTCTAAGCTTCACTGGCTGCAGGTTTGACTGCTTTGTCTGCCTTCTAGAGGATTCTAAAATGTAGTGGACAAATCAACAACCTTAATATTTATGTTCTTTCAGGCAATCCCTGGGGGTGGTGCACAGTAGGTGGCTGGGGTGTGCATAAATAGTCTGGGGCCTGAGGCAGTCTGGTTTGTTTCCAGGAAGAGATGTTTCCAGTCTGAAGGACTGCCACCCTTCTGGGCAGTCCACCTCTAGTTCTACATGTGCTCATGGACATCCTAGCTATGCTAGAGCTGGGGGGCCTGTCTTGAGGAAACTTTCTGGAACTGATTAAGGGATTTCACTTATGGTCTGGATATGGTCTGGAGAATTCACAGGAGAAATGTCTGGCTGATATTGGAAGGAGGCATATAGAATCCAGAAACATTGTGAATACAGACCTGAGTGTAGGATCTTAGTGCCTGTGTGGTGCTACTATCCCTTGTGCCAGTGTGTGCCTAATCCCTAGACACACACACAGTGCACACAAATATGCGGCCTCTCGGCAACTGGGCGTTGACGCCGAGCGGCCGCATATTTGCAAACCATTTGAAAATAAATATGTGCTGCACCCTGCGCGCTCCCAGCACATATGTCAGTGACTCACAGAAAGGTCTCGATTTCCCATTGCAATCGGGACCTTTTCCAATCATGTGACCACCGTGACAGCGAATCATGGCTGTCACATGACCCTAAAACCCCACCCCGCTTCCTGGCTTCTGAAATCTCTTAAAGGGCTGGGAGGCCCCGGCGCAAAGGGGTTAAAGTGGGACAGTTCTTATGGTGTCTCAGTGCTGCCCATTCCAGTATGTATACCGCCATTTGTAAACACCACAACTTTCACGCAAACAAATTAATTTATACATATTGGGATTAGACATGTAGCAGAATACATATTGGCCTAAATTTATGACGAAATTAGATTTTTTACATTTTTTTACTGGACATGTTTAATAGCAAAATGTCAAAAATATTGTTTTTTCTCAAAATTGTCGTTTTTATTTTGTTTATAGTGCAAAAAATAAAAAACACACAATCAAATACCATCAAAAGAAAGCCCTATTTGTGAGGAAAAAAGGACCTAAATTTCATTTGGGTGCAGATTTGCATATAGTTACATAGTTAGTCTGGCTGAAAAAAGACAAATGTCCATCCAGTTCAGCCATGACCGCCCAATTGTCAGCTTAAGTAACACAGCACATAGCGTATTGAAAAAAATGGCCTGGTCAGGAAGGAGGGGGTAAATCCTCTGGAGGGCAAGTGGTTAAAATTGCTATCAGTTTTTGTTTGCAATTTTTTTGTGTCCCATTAGGGAGATTTCTCTTCAGAACAACAATAGAAACCTGGCAGTTGTTCTAACCCCGTCAACATTCTCTATCCAAATCTAAAAAGAAAAGCATTGCCATTAGTTATATATCACATAAAAAAAGAGCAGCTAATATAGCACAGTGTACAAGCAGCAATATCAGGTGCTACAAGTGCTAGTGTAAATCTCTGGATATGTGCTCCATTTGCCAGCGAGGATCATGCAGGGTGAACATTTCAGTGCGGCAGACAGGGAATACTGTGAGGACTCATTGACATCGCTGTGCTGTCAGACAATGTCATTGACGAGCTGGAGGTAAATGGTGGCTATATATATAACACAGGTGCCTTGGAGTTGCCTGTGAATATCTTTCCACAGTATCTAGGACATCCATTTTTAGAACTTTTGAAGGTTATATCATACATGTAAATGGGAATATTTTTATTTCTCCCTCTTGTGTAAGGTATATTGTATAAGTTGGAGAAAATCACAAAGCAGACGTCTTGTGTACTGTAGGCTTGATTATTATAGACCATATTGCCCATTATCCTGCCAGATATACGTATGTATCACAGTCAGCACAGCACAGAGACAAACAAAATTTCAAAATGTTTGGCTTCCTATGAACAGAAGAACATCGTCTGTAGTAATTTTACGTCAGACAGGATAAACTAAATCACTTTGTTTGGGATATTACCAGTCCCTGGGAAATAAGCCTTTGATGTCACTAGTGTCCCATTGTGTGCTTGTAGAACATGCAATTGTAGGAGACACAGGATGGGAAGATTTACTAATAGAGTACAGAATGTTCCCTTAACTTACTAAATAAAGTAAAGTTGTGTTTAAAGTTCATCTTACACCAGCGTGTCCCCACTAAACTTTACCTAGCCCTTTAAATGACTTCATAAACACTTTGGACTTGATTGACAGGAACACACCTCAATTCAAGTGTACATCTAGTGTGGATTCACACGTGTGGTGCAAATTGAAGCTCTGTTTTCACACAAACTCATGACATGCGATTCAGAAGCAGTTCCCATAGAAGTCAATGAGCCTGTAACCCGCACCTGAACTAGACTGCACTGCTCAGAAATCGGACAGGACTCTTTTTCAATCCGCACTGAATCTGCACCACCAGTGTACCAGACGTATATGAACAGGCACCACAGGAAACAATGTATTTCATATGTCATTCGGATTGGTTGCGGTTCAAACTGCATCCAATCCGCATATACTGTATGTGAACTGGCTCTCACTTTGCTATGTGAACATTCTTTACTCTTTTCGTAAATCAACTCCAATATGTAATTACATTTTTGGTGGTCGTCGTAAGGTTGGCCATACTAAAGTAGATCTCTGGTTTTACCAAAACTGTATCTTAGGCACTAAATACACTGAAATGCTGTCCTTTGACTAGTTCACTACACGCCTGTAGCCAGCTATCCCTGTGTGTAGCTTGACATGCAGCTACCCTCCTATTCTGCAATAAGCCAGACTGAATGTAATCTTGAAGCTTTATTAACAAAACAGGGTGGGGTACAACTATTGAAAAAACAGACAAGAAGTTCATATAATCAATAAATGAAGTTTGCAAGCACAATGAAATGATTAGGCTGTCGATGGCAATAAGTCCATGCTCACCAGTGATGCTGCCTGTAGGGGATGTAAGTCTAGTCCATGACATATGCTGCAGAGAATTATGGCTGTTTCCTTTCCCTCAGTTCTTAAAATTGAGTCTGAGCTCCTAGGATGCCCTTGTTTCCTTTCCATAGAATGAAGGAGTTTTTTTTTATTAGGACCAGTCTCTGGTTTCTGCAAAGCAATGCCTTTATTCTGGGCTCCATCTAGTGGCCAAATTTAATATTGCAGGGAGGAATGATGAATTACCCTGCTGAGGGCAGAACAGAAGGGTTGTATACTGATTGCATGCTGGCAGATACAGAGGTTTAGGGTCCATTCTCACCAGCATTACACCAATGCAGTGTTGATGTGATGATCCTGGCGCATCACACTGTTCACTTTTTTTTCAACAAACTTTATTGAAATATCACACAGTGACATTTCATAAAGCTCTTTCTGCCTGCATGCAATGACCTGGAAAAAAGTCATGCATGCAGTACTTTTTTTCAGCACACACCTCCAGCATGTCACCATAATGCAGTGGTATAAACTTGCCACATCAGAGACAGGGCATTTTGCCTTGACTTTTGGTGGGGGTGTGGTAGGACTGCGCCAGAATAGCCGCCAAACGCATTCCCACAGCACCCGGTGTGAATGTTGATAAGTGTAAGCGCATGCACTTGGTGGCTAAAAACATGTATGCATCATATATACTAGGAGGAAATCCTGTAACTCAGTTTGGGGGAGGCAGTGAACTAGCAGTACTTTACTTTTTGAGTGAAGTTCTGCTTTAATAATAGCATGTAATACCAAGCTGCAGTTTCTAAAGCTAGCAAAATCCTTTCTTGTACTAAAAAGTCCAGAGAGGGGCAACCACATTGACAAGTGGCATGGGGGAAAGATTAGTTGAACTGAATATATTCTCTCTTGAGAAAGAATGATTAAGGGGGGATATGATCAACATGTATAAATATAGGTGGCCCATGTAGTGAACTTTAAGGTCATTACAGAGGACAAGGGGGCACGCTTTACTTCCAGAGAAAAAAATATTTGGCATCCACATATGGAAAGGCTTCTTCACAGTAAGAGCTGTGAAAATGTAGAATAAACTCCCAAGAGAGCTGGTTCTGACGAGATCAATTAGATGATGTTTTTTTTAAATAACTAAGTAACTACAGTATGTATTTATGTTACTCAACTATATGCCACATCATGCCTCTTCTGCACTGAATTGGGTATCAATACACTGTGAAAATCATATATACTGGTTTCTGGCGTGGGGCTTAGCTTAGGTATGGCTTTGGTGTCAGAAATTTCATTCTAATTATTTGGTAAGAATAGCATTGATCATGTGTGCTATGCATTTATTTGGTCGAAGAAATGAAACATTGCACTCAAAAAAAAGGTCACTTACTGATATTTGGCTTCAGCATTACCTGCAAGTCTAACCCCATAAATCCCCCAAAAAATCATCTTTAAAACAAATCTTTAAGAAAATCCTATATTTTACCCGCTTGCCCACTGCCCTATAGTAGAAGTACTGCTACAGGGTGGCAGGGCTGTGCAAAATCATGTATTTACATGATTTGCATATCCCTACCCGCGTCGCTATGTCAGTCACCAGGTTCCATCCGGCAATTCCCATCCAGCGCTCGACGATCAGGGGAAAGCTGATAGGCGAGAGACCTGTGTGTAAGCAGCACAGGTCTCTTTCCTGTCAGCATGGACATGCTGCGTTGTATCCCTCTGCACAGCAGAGAAATACAAAGCAGCATGTCTCCTAAGTAATACACACACTGCACATAATGTAAAACACACACAGCACACAGTTAACCCTTTGATCGACCCAGATGTTAACCCCTTCCTGCCCAGTGTCATTAGTACAGAGTCAGTGCTTTTTATTAGCACTGATTACTGTATTAGTGTCACTGTGGATATCAGTGACAGTTAGTCAGTCCCCCCAGTGTCTGAATGCCTGCCGCAATCTGGCTATAAGTTGCTGATCGCTGCTATTATTAGTATAAAAAAAAAATCCAGTATATATACCGCCATTTGTAAACGCTAAAACTTTCATGTAAACCAAATAATTTACATGTATTGGGATTTTTTTTTAGCAAAGACATGTAGCAGAATAAAGTACTTATAGTGCTTGTGAGCTACTGTGGTGAATTTCAATTGTGCTAAATGCAATCATTTAAAACAAATGAATACACATTCGATTCGCTGACACTCAACACCAACTCATAAATAGTGCTAATAAATAGTACACTACAGTACACTACAATAAATACATTATTTTTTAAAATTTATACTGAGTATGTAGCAGAATACATTTGGCCTAATTTTATGAAAAAATTTGATTGTTTAAATTTTTTTTATTGGATATGCTTTATAGCAAAAAGTCAAAAATATTTTTTTTCCAAAAAAATTGTCTATTTTTTTTTGTTTATAGTGCAAAAAATGTAAAATGCAAAGGTGATCAAATACCACTGAAAGAAAGCAGAAATTTAATTTGGGTGCAGCATTACATGACCGTGCAATTGTCAGTTAAAGTAACACAAAAAATGGCCTGGTCAGGAAGGGGGTAAATCCTCTGGAGGGCAAGTGGTTAAAATGAATAGTTAAATGATATGCTATCACTGAGCTCATACTACAGTGATACTAGTAATACTACTAGTGCTACCACTAGCACTAATATTATCACATTCAAAATGTTGTGGGATAAAAGCATGTGTTCCTGCCTATAGTATGTCTAATTATTGGCGCCAAGGTCTGAAAATTAAACGATGTACATTAAAAGTGCAAGGGTCCTTTTCTGCAGCATGCTGGCAGAGCACAGGATACTCTACTCAGGCTGTGGATGTTCTCTGGGAACAATAAACTGCAAACTTTTTGTTTGGATTCAGTAGCAATATATTGACCACCATTTGGGACCACGCACTCACCCGCATTGTACCGTACACCACTTCCTGCTTCCAGTTCAGGGCACGTGCATTCCGCCCCACACCTGCTGTGATTAGACACAAAGGAAAACAAGGTGAAGAGAAAACTGATTTTTCATAAAAAGCAGCACACATTACACATTGTTAGGCACATATTAACCCCTTTCGAGCCAGTGTCATTAGTACAGTGACAGTGTATAGTATTCACTATAGTAGTATAATATCACTGATCTCTGTATAAGTGTCACTGGTGATGTCAGTTAGTCAGCTAGTGTACCTCCCAACCAGTGTCAGTTAGTGTCAGATTACCAGCCACACTATCACACCCACTATAAGTTGCTGATTCTCAGGGAAGGGAGTCCAGAGGTGCAGTACCCAACAGGATGATCCAGAGGGAACCCCATAAAAGGATAGAAGTGCCCAGAGGGAAGCCCAGAGATGGTAGACGTACCCATAAGATGATTCCACTGAACCATGGAGATGATACATGTTTCTATATGCATATTGGAATTATGCATCTGGTGAGTGTATAATTCGAATATTTGATCACCAGAAGACTCACAGTGGATCACATACGTCATTTATTTATATACATAGACTTTGACACTTTAGCACTAATTTGTCACTTTTATGCATATGCACTACTGTCACTTTCACTTATTTTTCCATTACTAGTGGGATTATATGCTTATTAAGACTGTGCCATTGCAATCACACTGTTACAGATCATTCTCTTGTTATATTAGGCCAAATTGTATTCTGCTGCATGTCTTTGGTTAAAATAAAGTGTATATTAATTGGTTTGTGTGAAAGTTATAGCATCTACAAACTATGGTATATATACTGGAATGTATGCAACTATGACACTATACTGTTAAGGGTGGTGATCAGCGATTTATAGTGGGACTTTGATAGTGTGGTGGGTAATCTGGTACTAGCTGACTGGGAGGGACGCTAACTGGCTAAGTGACAATGATATCAATAGTGACACTAATACAGTGATCAATGCTAATACTGTACACTGTACTAATGACACTGGCTGGGAAGGGGTTAATATCTAGGGGCAATTAAAGGGTTAACTGTGTGCCTAACAATGTGTAATGTGTGTTGCTTTTACTTTACTATCTGGCTGTGCTTTCTCTCTGCTTTGCAGGGAGAAGAAACAGCCAGGTCACAGTTCACAATACACAGCATTCTGTGTTTTTGTAAAAACAGAACTCTGTGTGTGATTGGCCACAGCTGATCAGCTGATTTTGGGCAAAATCAATGACTGAAATCAGTTGGAAAACTTGTGCTGTATCCAATCACAGCACAGGTCAGCAGAGGGTGCACGCATGTCATGAACTGAACAAAGCATAACCTTCTATGGTGTGTACTTGCCTTGATCCAAAGCACCTATTGTGATTTCTGTCTCCTCCCTCATTCCTCTGTTATCTGCATGAGTCACTTCTGACAGTCTATGCAGACACCAAACAATCCCGGAAGATGCCCCCCCCCCCCCTCAGCACACAGCATTTAATTGACAGTCTCAGCCGTGCATGTTTCCCTATCAGACTTTGTAGCAGGGGTGTGTACATTCCCTCCACTCAGGTCTCAGATTACACTGTGCAGTGTCAGATCCCTGCCACCTGCCCTCTGGAGCTAAGAAATGCTGTGTAAATGTGTATTTTAGAAGAAAGTGTTGTAGATAAACAGGTACAACTTGTGTATGAGGATTTTTTTCATCTCTGTGTATCACCTGAGAATAATCACTTTAGTGGTTGTATGTAAGGGTTCACAACCATTTTAGACTTAAAGTGGTTGTAAAGGCTCAAGGTCTTTTACCTTCATGCATTCTATACATGAAGGTAAAAAAACCTTTTCTGCACTACTCACTTAAGCCCCCTCTCGATCCAGCGATGTGCACTGGAGTGTCAGCAGTCCCGGGACTCCCCCCCCCCCTCATTGGCTGAGACACTGCCAGTGTCAATCACAGCCAGTGTGCCAATGAGAAGAGAGAGAGGGCTAGGGGCGAGCCGCTGCTCCGTGTGTGAATGGACCCACGGAGCAGCAGGTGCCCCCATAGCAAGCTGCTTGTTGTGGGGGCACCCGCCAGGAGATCCTGTGGGGACCCGAGAAGAGGAGGATCCGGCTGTTCTGTGCAAAACCATTGCACAAAACAGGTAAGTATGACATGTTTGTTACTTTAGGGGAAAAAAAGCCTTTATTATCATTTTAAAGCAGTATTAAACCCAAGAGCAAGCATGTATTATATTGCAGCTTACCTTTTACAAGTCAACGCTCTTCTATTGAGAGTTCACACCCCATTCTTGGGAAATGGTCAAAATGAGCTGTAACTGGCATTGAGAGTCATGTATGAACTGTTTGTCATTTTCAAGGTGACCCTTTTTGTTTACCCTCAAACAATGAATGGTTGTTTATGATTTCTAGATATAAGTGAGTATAGATCTATGGAGACTTTCCGTTGTAATGACAATACAGGTTTAACACTGGGATTAAAGTGGCTAATCAAGGACAATGACAGCACAAGTTCTGCGATGTTATAAAGCAGGTGCCAAATCTCACCCATCAACATGTTTGCACTGACCTTGTTGGGATGATAGAGTGCTGAATATATGGCACTGTACTTACTAAAGGCATTCAAAAGCACTCTCCATATTAAAACAGCAGGCTTTAAATGAACCACATAATATCAAAGGTAGAACCTTCCAGACAAAAAAAAACAAGACCTAAGATTTATTTCAAGAGGATGTCCTGGTGCAGAGGCCAAGAAACAATTCTTATTCGCTGTGCCCTGCTGGTGACCTCAACCCTGACCTGCAGGGGCCACCCTGCTCATGGGGGTGACAGGCAATGCAGGCTGCACTCAGTCACTTCTCCACCAATGGTGCCAACTCCTTTAATTATGTGTGTGCGAGTTTTATGATGTGACAGTGGGCTACTGTCCGCTGGGAATGAGCTTAGAACACAAATTTCATTTCAAATGGGACAGACCGGAGGAACACAGGTGAAAGGGCAGTTCTTTTTTGCAATAAGTCAGCCAGATTACACTCGGTGCTTTTTATGAATGAAACGAGTACAGGAACGCAGTCTGTGAGACGTTCCAGACCTCTGACCCTTCACATCACATGACGGCCCAGAGTTACTTCTCAACTACATTTGGGGCTAGCGGCTGTATTAAAACCATAGATGCACATCACCACACATTTGGTTATTGTAAAAGGAGAGAGGAAGAGAGAAAGAGAAAAAGAGAGAAAAAGACATATTCAAGAGGGATAGCACTTGGGAAACAGATGAGAGATAGGAAGAAGAGAATGAGAAAGAAAGAAATCTGAAGAAATAAAAGAGAGAAGTGAGAAAGAGGATGAGAAGAAAAATGATTGACTAAAGAATCAAGCTTTATATCAGCTTTGTAAACTTACTTTTGCCTAACCTCCCTAGCGGTCTGATTATGTCCATATTTCTGTGCTCAAAGCGGTACATTTTTTTGCATGGAAATATGTTTTTTTTTATTGTAGGCCTGTCATTTTTAGGAATAACTCACTGAAATCTGTCCGAACAAGAGTCTAGTAAACATCCCGGGTAGGATAAAACTTGAAACACAAAATCATAAATTATAATTTAATAAATAATCATAAAAAATGAAAAAATTATAATAATAAATTTAATTCAATAATATACCCAAAACAAAAACACTGAAATTTGAAATATAGCGCCAAGTTCGCACATCGCTGAGCAAAGTCGCAAAATCGTTTTCAGTGTCTGATGATGAATTTCCCCACGAATCATTATCACTCAATTCTGCAAGTGGTTCTGATTTACTATCGCTGTTCTCTAGCTGGTCTAAAACTGATTTTGACCTAAAGGGACGCTTTTTGGATGCCATGGACATTTCTCAGTTTCCAGGCAGAAAGAACAGTAAAAATGCAGGCAGGGCACAGGACAAAGCACTCGGGACAAAATGTATGTGAAATGCTTTGATACAGTAATGTTTTACTATGTGATTTTAGTGAATGTCACTTTTTGTCATTTTCAAATTTCCCGCCGTTCCGTCCCCTGTATGTCTCGACGCTTGCAGGGGACGGAACCCAGATGACAGATGCCGGCATTGGCTAATTGCATTGCCAGGGACACTGCAGGAGGGACATTGCGGGAGCGCAGGACAAGGTAAGTGATCGTGGGATCCCAGAGCAACGCCGCATGGTATTCCTGAGTGTAGCTCGGGGTTACCGCTTGTGGTACTGAAACTTTACCCCGAGCTACACTCGGGAATACCGCCAGGGCGGTTAAAGTGGTAGTAAACTTAGAGAAAAAAGATTTGCTCCTGCAAAAGTAAAGTCATAATGTATAAAGGTATACATCGCATACCAGCACATTATGAAAGACTTGCCTTGTACACTGTCACCACCGCAGGGGCTTCCATCTTCACCCGCTCTTGCTTCTGGGTTTCCAGGCTGTGGCTGCTTGAATGGCTGAGGCACGATGACGTCACTCCCAGGCAGGCACGTGGGAGTCATGGCCATGGCACAGAACTCTGAAGGAACAGCACAGGTATGCTGTTCCTTCAGAGCGCATGTGCCAGTGATGTCACCAATTGCCACTCACTAGAATATCTCCTAAAAAGTGCTTGTTTAAAAGATATTTGTTTTCCCTACATGTAAGCTTTATTATAAGTTTGCCTTTAGGTAAAAATAAAAAAATTGTGTTTACTGTCATCACTTGCCCACCAGAGGATTCACCCCCCTTCCTGACCAGGCCATTTTTTGCGATACGGCGCTGTGTTACTTTAACTGACAATTGCGCGGACATGTAATGTTGTACATAAATTAAATTTATGTCTTTTTTCCCACAAATAGAGCTTTCTTTTGGTGGTATTTGATCACCTCTGCGTTTTTATTTTTTACTCTATAAACGAAAAAAAAGACAATTTTGAAAAAATCCCCGATATTTTTTACTTTTTGCTATAAAATATATCCAATAAAAAAATTAAAAAAATTTAATTTCTTCATTAATTTAGGTCGAAATGTATTCTGCGACATGTCTTTGCTAAAAAAAAATCCTAATATGTGTAAATTAATTGGTTTACGTGAATGTTATAGCGTCTATAAATGGCGGTATATATACTGGAATTTTTATTTTTGTTTTTTTTATACTAGTAGTGGCAGTGATCATTGACTTATAGCGGGACTGCGGAAGGCATTCTGACACTGGTTGGGAACTAACTGTCACGGACATCTCCAGTGACACTAATATAGGGTTCAGTGCCAATAAAAAGCACTGACACTCTACTAATGACACTGGGCAGCAAGGAGATAACATTTGGGGTGATCAAAAGGTTAACTGTGTGCTGTTTAACATTATGTGCTGTGTGTGTTTTACTAGGGAGACATGCTGCTTTGTATTTCTCTGCTGTGAGAGAAATACAAAGCGGCATGTCCTTGCTGGCAGAAGAGAGACCTGTGTTGTTTACACACAGGTCTCTACCCTGTCAGCTTTACACGCCGATCGCTGAGTGCCAGCGGGGAATATCTGACCAGGACCCGGTGATTGACATCCCAATAGCGGCGCGGTAGGGCAGTGCGCACGGTCCCTACCTGGAAATGCAGATCACGTATATATATATATATATATATATATATATATATATATATATATATATATATATATATGCCTGTAGCAGTAGTTCTACTGTAGAGCGGAGCTTTACCTTCCAGCAGGACGATCCTAAAAATACAGCCAGAGCTACAATGGAATGGTTTAAATCAAAGCATATTCATGTGTTAGAATGGCTCAAAGTCAAAGTCCAGACCTACTGTATATCCAATTGAGAATCTGTGGCAAGACTTGAAAATTGCTGTTCCCAGACGCTCTCTATCCAATCTGACAGAGCTTGAGCTATTTTGCAAAGAAGAATGGGCAAAGATGTTCCTCTCTAGATGTGCAAAGCTGGTAGAGACATCCCCAAAAAGACTTGCAGCTGTAATTGCAGCGAAAGGGGGTCCTACAAAGTATTGACTCCAGGGGGGCTGAATACAAATGCACGCCACACTTTTCACATATTTATTTGTAAAAACCATTTATCATTTTCCTTCCACTTCACAATTATGTGCCACTTTGTGTTGGTCTATCACATAAAATCCCAATAAAATACATTTACATTTTCGTTTGTAACATGACAAGATGTGGAAAATTTCAAGGGGTATGAATACTTTTTGAAGGCACTGTAAATAAATCCTGGGCCTTCTCTGCTCTGGGTGGATAGTATATAATGCACAGAAGGGGTTAGAAGAAATGCAGAAGTGCAAGAGTCAGTAGTAACACAGAGTGCAGTTATAAGCAGCGCGTAATGCACAGTGTGCAGGGGCCAGGAGTAATGCATGAACTGCAGGGGTCAGGAGAAATTTAAATTTAAAAACTGCAGGGATCAGGAGTAACACAAAATGTGCAAGGATCAGAAGTAATGTACAATCAGCATGGAGTAAGGAATAAAGCACAGACTGCAGGGATCAGCTGTGCATAATGCACAGTATACAGGGGTCAAGAGTAATGTACATAGTGTAGGTGTCAGGAGCAGTGCGATGTGTGCAGGATTTAGGATTAATGCAGAGTGTGCAGGGGCCAGCAGTGCATAACACACAGAGTACACGGTCAGGAATAACACACACAGTGCAGGGATCAGCAGTGCATAATGCCAGAGGTCAGGAGTAAAGCAGAGGGTGTAGAGATAAGCAGTGCATAATGCACAGAGTGCAAGAGTGAAGAGTAATCCACAGTATGCAGGGGTCAGGAGTAGTTCAAGGAGTGCAGGAATCAGCAGTACATAACACACAGAGTGCAACAGCCAGAAGTAGGGAATAGTGTTTGCAGGGGTCAGGAATAATACACAAAGTGCTGGGATCAGCAGTGTATAACACAGAGAGTGCAGGAGTCAAGAGTAACACACAGGAGGAGATTTACTAACGTTGTTTCACTTAGACTCTTATGCACCTGTGCACGGTAGCCAATCAGTTTCTAACCTCAGCTTGTTCAATTAAGCTTTAGCAATAAAACCTGGAAGCTGATTGGTTTTCACGCGGAAGTGCACAAGATTCTGAGTAAACCAGCATTATTAAATAAACCCAACAGTGTGCAGGGGTCAGGAGTAATACAAAGAGTGCAAGGCTCAGCAGTGCATACCACACAGAGTGCAGAAGCCAAGAGTAACACACAGAGTAACACATAGTGTGCAAGGGCCAGGAGTAATGCACAGAGTGCAGGAGTCAGGAGTAACGCACAGATTGCAGGGATCAGTGTCCCTTCCATGCCAGATGGGGCTACCCTACACCTCACCCCACACCCCACTGACTTATGGCTCCTCTATCACGCAATGACTTGCCAAAGGTGTCTACTGCTGCTACTGCAGCTCCAGGGAAAATATGCTCACTCTGCACCCTACGTCATGACATATAGGAGGGACCTAGGAGCCAGGGGGCAGGACCGCCACAGCAAGCCCCAATCAGATGGAGAACAACAGTGCCTCTAATGGATGAGCGAGCTCAGTGGATGGCGTGCTCAGAACTATTATTAGGATCAGTCATTAATGCCAGAGACACTGCCAGGGTTATTTCTTTTCTGGGGACAGACAACTCAAACAGGGAACAGTCCCAAAGAAACAGGGATGAATTGAAACCATAATTTATAGGCTTTGCGGATGAAAGTATTTTCCAAGTTCACAACACAAAGCTTTTTTTCTGCAAGATTAAAAGTCTGCTTTAATACCATATATCCTTATATATATCCTACCCAAAGGAAACTGTTTATGAGGTATTGTACATATTAGAAATCTGGGAATACAGAAACAAATATCATAAAATATAACTCTTATTAATTTGGAATACAAAAATTAGCAAATTGCCAGCGACAACACATATAAAATATTCCGGGCCCCAGCAAAGCATTGGAAGATATTTAAGTCAATAATACTTTGTAACAATATTTCAAATAATTAATTTTTTCACATTATATACTTCTTTTGAGTTTAAAACCCATATGGGACATGAGACAAAGTCTGTGAATGTACAGACAGGACTGTGTAACCATACAAAGATGATGTATAAATAGTGCTCAAAATGTCACTCAATTGCGCCAAATTCAGACTATAATGATTACAATAATTAATCCGTGCTGCCACTTTAAAATTAAAAAAAATATTTTAAGCATATTTCACATAATGTATAGTGAAAAAAAGTAGCGCAAACACTTTGCAGTGTCAAACTAATAATAATACTGCTATGAGTAATGGGTAGATATTGAGAGGGACCTCAGTAACCTCTTTCTATATACCCATATCCACACATAACATGCAGCATACAAAATCAACCCTAAAATAATATTTAAAAAAGCATATAAATAATAAAAATTATATCACACAAATCATATAATTGTGAACTCATAAATAAAAGTGATACAGTCTATATCCAAGAATTAAATAGAAAAGTCCCGTGGTGAAAGAAATTATGCTCAAAAAACTTCTTTCCGTGCTCTCAGTGTATCCCCCACTTGGGTGTACACTCACCAAATGATTGATATATGCAAGCAGGTAGGAATAATTCCAAATGATGCAAGCCGGGAGGTCATCCAAACATATCTCTCTCTGAATATGGTCAAACGATACAATCCTCCATATAAAGCATATGCCGCTCTCAATCATATCATGTGGAGGAAGCAAAAACAAAACTGCTCCAATAGTGTATTACCCAATGCACAGGCGTTTATTGCTTACAAAATTGCACTTACAATGTAATATTAAAAACCAAGCCCATATAGTGATAGTGAAGGGGTTAGTTGGAACCGCATGGTGCTCTCACCACCATCAGATACTCCAGCGAACGCCACCACGTCACTTCCGGCCTATGTCACTTCCGGTACACAAACATGTCACTGCCGGTCACACCCTGACGCGGTTCGTCATATCCTGACTTAAACATAGGGATGACGGTGCGGTGCGACTGAACACTTGTAAAGGGAGCCACTGATTGCAATCAGCAGATGACTAATTAGCATTAATCTGTCTACCTCCGTACAACCGGAAGTGATGCAAACTATTGGCAACCATCTAGTTACATGTATTAGAGACAAATGGGCAAATAATGACAAAATATAATACAATATACAGTCATGGCCGAAATTGTTGGCACCCTTGATATTTCTCCAGGAAATCATGTATTTCTCACGAAACGTATTGCATTAACACATGTTTTGCTATACACATGTTTATTCCCTTTGTGTGTATTGGGACAAAACAAAAAAAGGGAGGAAAGAAAGCAAATTCGACATAATGTCACACAAACCTCCAAAAATGGGCTGGACAAAAGTATTGGCACCCTTTCACAACTGCGGATAAATAAGAATGTTACAAGCATGTGATGCTCCTGTAAACTCACCTGGGGCAAGTAACAGGTGTGGGCAATATAGAAATCACACCTGAAAGCAGATAAAAAGGAGAGACGTTCACTTAACCTTTGCATTGTGTGTCTGTCTGTGCCACACTAAGCATGGACAACAGAAAGAGGAGACGAGAACTGTCTGAGGACCTGAGAACCAAAATTGTGGCAAAATATCAACAATCTCAAGGTTACAAGTCCATCTCCAGAGAACTAGATTTGCCTTTGTCCACGGTGCGCAACATTATCAAGAAGTTTGCAACCCATGGCACTGTAGCTAATCTCCCTGGTCGTGGACGGATGAGGAAAATTGATGAAAGATTGCAACGCAGAATAGTCCGGATGGTGGATAAGCAGCCCCAAACATGTTCCAAAGACATTCAAGCTGTCCTGCAGGCTCAGGGAGCATCAGTGTCAGCGCGAACTATCCGTCGACATTTAAATGAAATGAAACGCTATGGCAGGAGACCCAGGAGGACCCCACTGCTGACACAGAGACATAAAAAAGCAAGACTACAGTTTGCCAAAATGTACTTGAGTAAGCCAAAAGCCTTCTGGGAAAACGTCTTGTGGACAGATGAGACCAAGATAGAGCTTTTCGGTAAAGCACATCATTCTACTGTTTACCGAAAACGGAATGAGGCCTACAAAGAACAAAACACAGTACCTACGGTAAAATATGGTGGAGGTTCAATGATGTTTTGGGGTTGTTTTGCTGCCTCTGGCACTGGGTGCCTTGACTGTGTGCAAGGCATCATGAAATCTGAGGATTACCAAAGGATTTTGGGTCGCACTGTAGGGCCCAGTGTCAGAAAGCTGGGTTTGCGTCCAAGATCCTGGGTCTTCCAGCAGGACAATGACCCCAAACATACGTCAAAAAGCACTCAGAAATGGATGGCAAAGAAGCGCTGGAGAGTTCTGAAGTGGCCAGCAATGAGCCCAGATCTAAATCCCATTGAACACCTGTGGAGAGATCTTAAAATTGCTGTTGGGAAAAGGTGTCCTTCCAATAAGAGAGACCTGGAGCTGTTTGCAAAGGAAGAGTGGTCCAAAATTCCGGGTGAGAGGTGTCAGAAGCTTATTGATGGTTATAGGAAGCGACTGATTTCAGTTATGTTTTCCAAAGGGTGTGCAACCAAATATTAAGTTAAGGGTGCCAATACTTTTGTCCAGCCCATTTTTGGGGTTTTGTGTGACATTATGTCATATTTGCTTTTCTGCCTCTGTTTTATATTTGTTCCAATACATACAAAGGGAATAAACATGTGTATAGCAAAACATGTGTTAATGCAATACCTTTTTTGTGTGAAATACTTGATTTTCAGGAAAAATATCAAGGGTGCCAACAATTTCGGCCATGACTGTATAAATACCTAAATAATACATATAAATGATAAAATAATGATAAAATTAGGACATATATTAATTGGAGTACATGATTAATGTGCTATATATGAATATATATATATATGCACGGTTAATAAGTGCACATGATGCCATATACATCTCTATAAACACATATATGTAGATATATAGAAATACCATAAATAGTTCTCAAACATCACTGATGAAGCAATTAATGTCAGCTTCCACATTTAACCCTCTAGGTGCTAGGGACTGTAAAAGATATATCCATTTAGTCTCTCTTTGAGAAAGGGTACTGACCCTATTTGAACCTCTCCAATCGGGGGAAAGCGGTCAACTCCCCAAAACCTAAGTACCTTTGGGTTTTTATTGTGGAATTTGGCAAAATGAATAATCAGATAAATAATGTTGTGGACCCCAGGACACCATCCCTCGTCTCATTAGGAGCATGCCCTGACGTTGTCATACATGTATACAAGCACGTGGGAGCCATACAAACTACTGAGTACCATTTTGAGTTGCTGCAATTAAATTTCAGCAAAATGGACTAGCCTGCTGTATCATTTTTTTCACTTTGCTTTTCAGGGTGTCTTTGAATTCAGTCCTGTGTAGGTTGATAATTTTCATTTCCATCAAATGATGGGGCATCCTTCCGTTCCTAACACATTACCCAGTCCATATCAGTATAGATATCCAGCAAATATTTTTCCCCTTTGAGATCTGATGTGCTTTCAAAGTGTCCCTTTAATTTTTTTGAGAAGTGTATTTGATCACTGAAAATGTATCTACAGAGTTACAAATGTAGCGCCCCTCAAGTTTAACCAAGGGGAGCTAGATAGTTTTTTTTCTAGACAGAGGCTGAATAGTCAGCCTGGGATGAGTCAGCCAGGTTATTTCAGGATGGCCGAGGGCTCTGAAAATCAATCCCCTTATACCCCCCGCTGTAGAGACTTGAGAAGTTTCTGCAAGGCAGTGGGTGGGTTTGAGGAGGGGCTGATCTGCATACTCAGCTGACTCTGGCCAATCCCCAGGCAGGAGGCTTGGGATGGGGCCAGGACAGCCTTTAAGTATGATTGAGCCTGCTCAGCAAGGGAAGTAGTGTCGGGTGGAAGATGGAATGAAGGCTGGAGTGTGCAGCTTGGGAGGGGGCCCAGGAAAGGGGCCTACCTGCAGGCTGGAGCTGGACAGGAGATTTTCTCAACCTCAACCGAGAGAGGACAGCCTGGGAAGCAGAGAAGGAGCCAGCCCAGCATAAGACCTGAAGGCAGCCACCAACTCACAAGCTTGCAGGACAGGACTGAGTGATTAATCCCACACACCCTGGGCCAGACAAGGGGAGAGGACAATATGGTGGGAAACCTGACTAGCCCCCATCTGGGACTGTTGATTTAAAGTGGCAGTTTCTGGGCCCCTTGCTCAGGGATTTCATCTGGGTTCTGAGGTGGTACACCAGGAGGGCTGAAGAGCTCTCCAAAAACAGAATATTTGTCTGTGGACTTGTACATAGTTGCTAAGGAGTTTGTCCTCAAGTTACAGTTTCTTTGGGAATCCCATACACCCCTCAACCCTATCCACGTTATCAACCCCCCAATAAAATCATAAAGAAAAAACAAGCTCAAGGACTGTTTACTGTCTCCAATCTGCAAGGCCTGAAGAAAATGTGTGCTGCATGGCTGTGCAGGACTATTGGGGGACCCAAAACTCAGCAACTCCTAAGGGGTTAGTGCTACATGTAGGGCTCATCTGGCATCTCCTATGGTAACCTGCACTGCTGTTGCCCTTAGCAACTGGCAACCAACAAGCCAGAAATGTGTTGTTTGCTGCTGAAAATGTCACAGAGCCAGGTGGGAAAGTGGAGCTGTGCCACTGGAATTATGACTGTTGCTGTGATTTAAAGTGCTGTCGCTACTGATATCACCTACGGCAAACATGTTGGGCTCATCCAAAAGTCTCCTTGCTGCTCTACAGGTGGCTGGTGAAAGAAACTATGTCCTTTATTCACCTGTCGGGGAAATGTGTGCTACTGTGCTTTTTGCCATTGCCTGATAAGCGTAACAGCGCATCAGTGTCTACAAGTCTTTTTGCTGCAGATAATGTACCACTTCACCCAGAAAATTGTTGCAATTACAAATGTTTAGGCATTCTCATGTATATTTTATTTTTTTAGATTGGTATGACCAATAAATCTCCAAAAAAGTGGAGAAACAAAAAGCCAAATCTGACACATTTCACACAAAACCCCAAAAATGGACTGGACAAAATTATTGGCACCCTCAATTTAATATTTGGTAGCACACCCCTTAGAAACAACTGAAATCAATCGCTTCCTGTAACCATCAATGAGTCTCTTACACCTCTCTACTGGAGTTTTGGACCACTCTTCAGAGTGTGTCTCAGATTGGAAGGGTTCCTTTTTCAAACTGCTGTTTTGAGATCTCTCCACAAGTGCCCTATGGGACTGAGACCTGGATCTGGACATGACTGTACACGCAAGCATATGAACTTTCTTGACTTCATGAACTGCCTGTTCTTGCTAAAGATACTCCATGAGTGTCATTGATATATACAGTATATATTATATCCTGCTGGATTCTGACATATAACAGTCAACTATACTAAGAAAATGGAACTCATTTGATGGTGCTGGGGTTTCCCTTTCATTGTATTCACCTTGAGGTTCTTTCCAGTGCCTCTATATTGTGATTACATTATCAGTGCTGCAGTGTCTCGTGGCCTAAATCTAAATTATAAGACTTTATTATCTACACTATGAAAGATTTTGTCTTATCAGTTCCATATTGGATCAAACCATACATTTTCTGAAAGTACAACATTGAAGAATAAAAAGATTGTGCTGCTGATTTTGCTGCTGTCTCCCTCCTCTGTGCCCTCTGGTTCCCCCGTTCCTCTTCCTCCTTGAATACTAAGCACTTCCATGTTCATTCACAAATGGAGGGGATGGTAAATATGCTGTTTATGTTTACTTTTCTTTCAGTTATGAATGAACACTGGAGTGCTCAGTACTGACTGAGTACTCCCGTGTTCATTCGGGAAAGTGAAGGGATCAGCAAATACTAGAGACATGTAACTCATCTTGCCACTTGCCATTTTGAACAGATCCAATTGTCCCCAATGTGTGAATGCAGTATGATCCCCTTCACAACCCACTGTTCCTGCTGAGGGGAAGAGAGATCGGTAGTCATCAGAGAGAACACAGGATGGAGAGGACAATGGTGTTTGTACAGCACACAGCAGGAGGCCCTGCATCGGTCCCGCATGGATGTACACTCCAGGATGCTCTTGGTGATCTGTGCAGGTCTGTGCGACCTCCCGTTCATCACCGATTTGAACATACTGCCTGCATGCAGTTGCACAGAACACCTGTGCATCCTGCGTGGGTGAAGACGACCCTTCGCATGGATGTATGGATTAGTACACCGGTGTAAATGAGATCTTGGAAACCAACTGGAAACCACATAAGAGTCTTTGTTGTAATCTCTGAGGATCCTCGAGAATGAATGACCTCACAGGCCACATTATTGCATTTGCAAATGCCAGACATAAACATATCCTGGCCTACATTTAGGCAATGTGTGATCCAAACACACTTATGCACATGAAAAGCTCCAGTGTTCACATAGATCCACAAAGACTAATTTTACTAAAGCAGACAAGCAAGAGCAGAGGTAAATCATTTGGATACATTGCAATCATCTGTCTAAATGCACACGTGGATGGTCATGCACCAAGAAATGATGATCTCTGATTTAATTGATCCTACAGTGTAAGCATGTTCAGTGTATACTAATTAGGCCTAATTTCCCATCCTTGTTAACCACTTGCCCTCCTGAGGATTTACCCCCCTTCCTGACCTGGCATTTTTTGTGCTATGGTACAACGTTACTTTAACTAGCAATTGCGCAGTCATGTAGTGCTGCATCCAAATGAAACTTACGTCCTTTTTTTTCCACAAATTGAGCTTTCCTTTAGTGGTATTTGATTACCTGTTTTTAATTTTTTTGCGCTATAAAAAAAAAGACCAGAAATTTTGAAAAATAAACAATAATAGTGACTTTTTGCTATTAAACATGTCCGGAAAATTTTTTTTAAAAATCAAATTTTGTCATAACTTTACGCAAAAATGTATTCTACTACATGTCTTTGCTAAAAAAAAATCCCAATACGTGTAAATGAATTGGTTTACGTGAAAGCTATAGCATTTACATATGGTGGTATAAATACTGGGATTTTTTAAAACTTTTTACTAGTAATGGCGGCAATCAGCAACTTATCGAGGGACTGCGGCCGGCATTCTGACACTGGGGGGAACTGACTTGGTGTCACTGACATCCCCAGTGACACCAATACAGTGATCAGTGCTAATAAAAAAAAAACTAAAAAGAAATAATGCTGTTGCTCTTTTTATCTTTTTTTCTTCTTTTTATGTTTATAAACTTATTCGGGTATAGAGCCAGGTGATAGCAGCCTCCTGTTCTTTTTATTTACATTTATCTTTAGTTTTAGTAGTGCAGGTGGTTTAAATACTATAAATAAAAATAAACTGACACTGTACTAATGGCACTGAGCAGGAAGGGGTTAACATGAGGGGTGATCAAAGGGTTAAATGTGTGCTGGGAGTGTTTTACTAGGGGGCCGTGTCAGTGTGCTTAACTGTAATCACACTGCTTTGGATGGCTGTGCTATGCACAGCCATCCAGGGCAGTGTGCTCGAGCTGACAGGGAGGAGAACTGTTAGTAAACAAAACAGTTTTTCTCCGCATCAGAGATGCTCGGAAATCACTGGGTGCCGGCGAGTAATCACCAGCCGAGAGTTGGTGATTGGCAGCTGCGGCTATTTGCCTCCTACCCGGAAATGCGAAATCACATATATATATCCTGATGTCTCACAGCTAGTCCCCACTGCGCATTCACAAGATCTCACAGCTCTGTGAGACTGGTCTGACAGCATCCTGGGACTCGACTCAGGAGGCTGGTGGGGAAAGGCAAACTGATGGCTTCTTCGCCTAGACAAGAATTGATGAAGTGGGATTGGGTACCTGTTAAAAAGATATAATTTCCCTTAAAAAATAAAAAAGTTGGAAAAGTAGTTAGGGGATGGGGGAGGTAAGACTATAAGTGACACATACATTTTTGGATTAAAGTCGACTTTAAACATCCAAATAGTGTTATAGTGGTAAATAGATAGGCACTGTACTCAAATGAAATATGTAACATAAATTGTGAATTGTATATATGCACCCTACAAACACAATATAATAACTGGATAATGAGTATTGTGAATGAATACCAATAGATGAATTTCAAACAATTCATAAACCAAACACAAATAAATTATAAAAATAAAACTATATAAAGTGGCTAAATTGTCCTAATTTTATAAAATGTCCTTATCCTTCCACCAAGTGCTGGATAAATTCATATTGTGACAGTCCTTCTTAGACCTAAAAATTTGGTGACATAGAAATCCATGTGTCCACACCTCAATGTAAAAGCAAACGAATGGATCACTCATCAGACCTACAGTTGCAAGAAAAAGTATGTGAACCCCTTGGGATTACGTGGAGTTTTGCATGAATTGGGCATAAAATGTGCTCTGAACGTCATCTAAGTCACAACAATAGAAGAACACAGTCTGCTGAACATAATACTACACAAACATTAGATGTTGCCATGGTTTAATTGCACATAATATGTAAACATTCACAGTGGCGCAGCTGCCAATCACCGACTCTTGGCTGGTGATTACTCGCCGGCTCCCATTGAATTCCGAGGATCTCCAACGCGGAGGAAAACTGTTTTGTTTACTAACAGTTCTCCTCCCTGTCAGCTCGGGCACATTGCTCTGGATGGCTGTGCACAGCACAGCAGTGTGATTCACTGCTCCCATCCAAAGCAGTGTGATTACAGTGAAGCACACTGACATGGCCCCCTAGTAAAACACTCCCAGCACACATTTAACCCTTTGATCACCCCTCATCCCCACTGTAAAACATGGCGGAGGGAGCATCATGGTTTGGGGCTGCTTTCCTGCCTCAGGGCCTGGAAGGATTGTTGTCATTGATGGGAAAATGAATTCCAGAGTTTATCAAGACATTTTGCAGGAAAACGTACGACCATCTGTCCGCCAACTGAAGCTCCGCAGAGGATGGGTGATGCAACAGGACAACGACACAAGGCATACAAGTAATACAAAATACGCCTTCTGGAGTGGCCCAGTCAGAGTCCTAACCTGAACCCGATTGAAATTCTGTGGCATGGCCTTAAGAGCGATTCACACCAGACATCCCGAGAATATTGCTACACTGAAACAGTTTTGTGAAGAGGAGTGGTCCAAAATTACTCCAGATCGTTGTGCAGGTCTGATCTGCAACTATAGGAAACGTTTGGTTGAGGTTATTGCTGCGAAAGGAGGGTCAACCAGTTATTAAGTCCAAAGGTTCACATACTTTTTCCTCCCTGCACTGTGAATGTTTACATGCTATGTGCAATTAAACCACGGCAACATCTAATGTTTGTGTAGTATTATGTTCAGCAGACTGTGTTCTTCTATTGTTGTGACTTAGATGATGTTCAGAGCACATTTTATGCCCAATTCATGCAAAACTCCACGGGTTCACATACTTTTTCTTGCAACTGTATATGACCCCATTACAGTGTTCATATATCACATTGTGTGTTATAAATCAGGATAATCTCTGGAGGTTCCTCCACATGTGGGCACCAACACCCGCACTACAAGGTTAGATAGCCAAAGGGACTGTTGCATAGTTTCCAATAAATTCCCCAAATGATAGTTGAAGGGATTCGAATAGATAATCCTGGCTGTTCATGCCATAATACTCGAAAGGAATCACAACAATAAAACTGTTCTAAGTGTAGTATTTAATATGCTAACAGTATTAATACTAACAAACTGAATACACTCACATGAAACAGTGCCTAAGAAGCCGGCACCAGCATGTATTGCCTGTATATTCAGATTAAGATGGCCGACGTGCGTTCCAAGCCTCTGTCTCGGCCGGACGTGACGTCACCAGAGCCCGGATATGACAGAATCGTGTTTTTTTTTCTACGTACATTTCGCCTGACGACGGCTTCAGGACTATCCAAATAGTGTTGCAACATGAATATGCAGAATATGCAAACATTTTCCCCAAAAAATGCGAATTACTCAGCAATTAAATGAGCCTGTGTCAAGCCAAATGGTAAAAACCCTGTGCATCATGCTGCCACAGAAAAAAGGCAGCTTATGTACAGGGATTTAATTTTGGCACATATGCACAAAAATCCAAGCATGTACAGTACCAGTGATGCACGGTACCAGTGAGGGTCAATTATTGTTTTTACAAATCACATTTGTATGTATACAATGTAATCTGTGCACTTGCATTCACACACACCATAGATGAATAGTAAATTCTGCGAGCATATGACTTGCTTGTGAGGAGGTGCAGCATGGTGCGGCAGCAGTGATTATACAGTAGGGTTGATTTACTAAAACTGAGTGCAAAATCTGGTGCAGCTGTGAATCGGCTTCTAATTTCAACTTGTTCTATTAAGCTTGGACCAAAAAAAAAATCTGGAAGCTGATTGGTTTCTGTGCAGAGCTGTACCAGATTTGAAACTCTAGTTTTAGTAAATCAACCCCACAGAGTCTGGTTGCAGTAACCAGAACTTGTATTGATGGCAAAGTTCAAAGATAAAAACAGCTCAACAGGAGAGCACCCGACTGGGAACACTAGCACTTCTTAACAGGAACATGAAACAGAGGTCTGTTTCAGAGGGCAGAATGCTGCCTGTCTAGTCTTTGTCCAAATGGGAGGATTCCAGGGAAGATGGCATGTCCCTATCCTGTCCTTACTTATCTGGAACCTTTCCCTACCACTATTCACTTTCTCTGATAGATGGGAGACCTGTCTCTACACTATCCTCTCCAAAATACGCTCCAAGCCAGGGAGCTGGGGTCGTAAATAGACTCTGCCTGACTCAAAATGGCCACCAGAGTCTCATGAGGTAGCAGCATCCAACCAGATCACTTCCCCAGTGACCCAGGAAACCATAGAGGAGTATGTTCCTCTTGATTTCCTCTCCCTCTACAATGCCGCTACAGTGCCACCTGCAGTGGAGAAAATAGACTGTACCTGCCTACATGCTTGTTTGTGCACATTTGATGCACCAGCATTTACACATGTGCTTTAGTAAATTGGGCCTATTACCTATAGCCCAAAGCTTTGTCACATTCATATTTACTCAGAACTGTAGAGCAATGATTGCAGCTGCAATGTTAGCTCCTGTCTCCACACCTTTCACAATGCATTCCTTAGTCAATTATAGAACTTCCTCAGCATGCTGAAGGATAAAAACATCCAAAATATGTTTTATGCTCCTTCCAAGCAGTTGGTATGATTTTTTCTTATGTTTCTAACTGCATTAATATAGCAAGCACTGCTCATATCTGTCATGTCTCCTAGGAACATTGAATAGTGCAATATTTCAGCGCATTTTGCGTTTTTTTTTTTACATAATATTCATTGTACAAGTTACAATCATCAAAAGGAAAGATACATATTGAAAAACATTATGTGAAAAAAGTAATGGCAAAAAAGAAAAGGGAATACATCAGCTTTGGGCATATTGCTTTTTTTTTAAATAGAAGTATGGGTTTGGAAAAAAAAAAATTATATACTCACCTAGGTGGATACCACATCGATCCCATGCTGCATCACCACAGCTTCTTAGACTGAGAACTGAGCAATCAAATACTGATGATCGTTCAGCTCTCCCATTCGCTCTGAGCAGAGAGCCATGACTGTCAATCACCAGCTCTCTTCTGTGATCCACAGGAGAAGTACAGCTGAAAAAGCTTTGGCTTTACTTCTCCTTTAATGTGTTCTCAATGTGTTTTTATGATGTATTTCCATTGATTTGTATGGAAGGTGCATTTTTGGTGCACTTGTTACAAAGTGCACCAAAGATGCTGCATGGAGGACTTCTTAAAGTGCAGCACCCACGCAGTCCACAGATGTGAATAGATACGTTGCACTGGACATATGCATTTTAGTGCAGCAAAAATGCATTAGCGTGAAAGGGCCCAAACTGCAAATATGTTCTGAACATATTTTAATGTCTTTGTGTATAATAAAAAGGATTTACAGTTATCTCAAGGGTTTAATATGGGTACACAGGTAGATAACCTAAAACTCAAAACAGGTGCAATACAAACAGTAGTCAATTATGCACAATTGCCAATTGTTCCTGGTGTCAAGGGCCATTTAACCTCTGCCTTGTTTGATCATTTCCAAATATAATATTTTTGGAATTGTGAATACAATTGTATTTTAATTCATATGATGTTATACGTTTTGTTCCTGCGGGGGCAGTGGTATATTTTGGTTTTGTGCTTCCCTCGGCAAGTCTAAAATTGGGCGCTCCCCCCTCCATATCTAAATTTGTCCCATCTCTTCCTGTTTAAGATCCACCCCTTCATCTGTACACTCCAACCCTTCCTTTTTAGGCTCCACCTCTGAAGTTGGCCAGAGATTGGGGACCTAGAAGAGGAGATGGTCAGAGACTGCAGACATTGTACAGGAGATGATCAGAGACGGCATACCTACTACAGGAGATGGTCAGAGGCTGCAGACATAGTACAGGTGATGGTCAGAGACTGCGGACCTACTACAGGAGATGGTCAAAGAATGCAGTCCTACTACAGGAGATGTTCAGTGACTGCAGAAAGGATACAGGAGATGGTTAGAGACTGCGTACAGGATACAGGAGATGGTCAGAAACTGCGGACCTACTACAGGAGATGGTCAAAGAATGCGGACCTACTACAGGAGATGGTCAGAGACTGCGGACCTACTACAGGAGATGGTCAGAGACTGCGGACCTACTACAGGAGATGGTCAAAGAATGCGGACTTACTACAGGAGATGGTCAGAGACTGTGTACAGGATACAGGAGATGGTCAAACAGTAGACATTGTACAGAAGACACTGCCTCCCCTGCCCTTCCTGCCCAAGCCCTGCCGAGCCCACCTACCCTGCCTTAGCCCTGCCGAGCCACCCCTCTTGCCCGGGCCCTGGCCCCTTCTGCCTGGGGGCAGCGCCACCCGCATGCAAAATGCTGCTCAAGGCAAATGCCTTGTTTTCCTCATGGCAGACCCCTGTGCAGGGGTACCTAGAATTAGCTAGAATTAAAACTACACTATACAGAGGAGCCTTGACGAGCCACTTATATTTACAAATGTTGTGCAAATAAAACATCTGTTTGTAAAGCAAATTGTTAGACAATGTCATTTTTTGCTGGTTAGCTGGTAAGTATACTGGGAAAAACATTTTTACCATTTTCTTTGCTATTCATATGATCTTGGCTTTATACTCAAAAGAGCATGCTGTGTCATAGCTATACTAGAACTAAGTCCCTGGAAATGATAGTTTTGGGATATTTGATGTATAAAAACAAAAACCCCACAAGGATGTGACACCTACATATTTCAAAATATATTTCAATATATATATATATATACTGTATGTTGAAATGCGTTTTTATTACAAAATATATGAAAAATATTATAAAATACATTTCAAATGTACTGTATGTCTTTAAAAATACAAATCTACATTTTTGGAATGCATTTACAAATATATGTAAAAATATATGTTAAAACGACTTTTTTATATGTTAAAAAAAATCTGAAGAATATATTTTAAAAAAAACTCTTGGGCTTCTTTACATGTGATGCATGTCTAATCACATCGCACACTTCTCTTTTGTTTATAAACTGTTTAGTATCTTATGGTGCTCACTATGCTGCAATAAGGATTTGGGGGAGATTTACTAGGTCCAGTTCAGACCAGTGTGTTTTAGCACAGCTGTAAAATGCAGATCAATGAAAAGACATCTAAAAAATAATAATTTCCAATGTGTCCTATTCACATCATAATGTTGCGTTACACTAAAATGCAAAAAGTATGTCAACGGATTTCAAAATTTGTGTCAAGGAACGTTAGCGTGCGTTAAAACGCAACTAAAATGGATGGAAATGTACATGCATTTTAGTGCAAGTCAGTATGGAGCATTCAGAATTTGGTGTAGCTGTGCATGGTGGCCAGTCAGCTTGTCCAGTTGATCTTTATCAATAAAACCTGGAAGCTGATTAGGGACTTTGCAGAGCTGCACCAGTTTTGCACCAATAACCCCCTTTGTCTTATATCAGTTGGTTTACATTGAAGGAAAAGTGCAATAGTCCCATTTACCTCCTGTCCTAGAGACAGAGGAAATAAGTGCAAACCTCTTTGGGGAAATGCCACACAACTGTCCCCAGAAGAGGTGTCCCAGTGGAAGATTAGACTTCTTGTTCTGGTGAAAATTTTGGATTTCTCGTCACTGCCTGTCTTGGTAAAAATGGTCACCAGTACAAACAGAAAGTAAATCTCCCCAGTCAGGATTCGGGCAGCTAAAAAAACCCGTCTGGTGCTTCAACACTCCCCAACCCTATCCAGTAGATATCATTTTAACCTTGACGCCGACGTCACACAAATATGTGGCCTCACGGAACTGGGCTTTTTTCTGGGGGACTGCATATTTGTGTACCTGTCTTTGTGCTGTAAGTGCACCGCACTGCGCGCTCCCAGCACAAAGACCGTGGTGTCACTGAGAGCCCCGTGTCCCGTTCTAATGATCGGAACCCGGAACTCCCAATTCCAGGTCACATGATTGCTGTGATAGCCTCTGATTAGCTATCACAGTGATCAATCACTGTGCAGCCCGGCCCCCTTGTTTTTCTCTCTCTATGAATGGAGGAGAGAGATACATTGTATCTCTGTAACTCCTGGCATAGAGGGGAAAAAATGTGTTTGTTAAAAAAAAAAGATAAATAAATAAAATTAAAAATACAGAAAAAAATACCTAGATCAAGGTTTGAACTAGTTCAGTGCCAGGGTTATTGTTTGGGTCAAGGTCAGGGTCAAAGGTCAAGGTCAAAAGGTCCGGATCAAAGGTCAGGATTTAAAAAAAATTGGTATCAGTGTCAGTTAGTGTCAATCTCAGTGTGTTTTAGGTAAAAAAAAAAAAAAGACAAAAACAAATGTACTATGTACTAGGGATACAAACAACAAATAACATACACATATATAGTATCACTGCAATCGTCAAGAGCTGGAGAGTTTATTTTGGGATGTTCTTTGATGGTAGGTTATGGTAGTAACAAGAAACACACAGCTAAATAAAAAAAAAATTTTTTTTTACTATTTTGGGCCAGTTTTCCTTTTATAATAAAAAAAATCAGGAGATAGCCATTACCATTTACTACCAAATGAAAGCCCAATTTGTTCTGAAAAAAACGCGGTATAATTCACCTGGCTGTACAAAGTAGTTGCGATGATATGTACGGTTTTACTATCACATGTCAATGTTGCAAAATTGTGCTTAGACATTTAGATTTGTTTTACCCTTAGGCGTGAAGGGGTTAATGTTCATTTCACCTGGAAGAATAACAATTCTTCACCAACCTGATAACCTTCTGTTGAGCAAACGTTCATGAAATAAGACAACACATGGTGTGTGTATATATGCATATTATAATCTTAACCATGGACTAAATGATGAACACACTTAAATTGTTACTAAACCCACAACAGTAAAATCAGTCTGTATATGCAGTAAAGCACGCTTGGTATACTCACCTCACTGTGGAACGTAATGGGTTAATCTTTTGTATTGTGTAAAAAGGCTGTTTGACCCTGTCTTCTCTGATCCTCCGCTTCTTTCACAGTCCTCAATCCATCTACTGATAGTACAGAGCCCTAGGAGGCACTCTGCACATGCTCAGTTTGGTGTGTATTGTTGTTGTTTTTTTGGGAGGGTGCATGCAGGGGCGGACTGACAACTCATGGGGCTCCGGGCAATAGGGGATCATGGGGCCCATGTGTCCTTGCCCAAACTCAAAAAAGCCTATGAAAAAGGTACCAGGGGCATCTCATGGGGCCCCCTACTGACCCCGGGCCCTCGGGCAGTACCCACATTTCCAAATGGTCAGTCCGCCCCTGGGTGCATGTGATCAGCACAGGGTCAATCAGCACTGTCCAGGCAGAGGGTCATGGGTGGGTCATGCAGCCTCATAGAACAGTCAGGGGAGAATTAAAATTCCTCCTACAATCGTTAACCAGTGCTCGGCGGGACACTGAAAGAAGTC
This sequence comes from Staurois parvus, assembly GCF_062004578.1. Classification (NCBI taxonomy): domain Eukaryota; kingdom Metazoa; phylum Chordata; class Amphibia; order Anura; family Ranidae; genus Staurois; species Staurois parvus. Next base: position 930,351 of record NW_028318090.1, on the reverse strand, counting down.
ACAAGACTCCTAGATTGTAAGCTGTAATGAGCAGGGTCCTCTGTTTCCTCTTGTACCAAATTGTATTGTAACTGTTATGTCTACCTTAATTTTGCAAAGCGCTGGCGCTGTATAATTCCTGTATATAATAATAATATATACTGCTGATGAGAAAAGGTATTTAGTAGTTTATATTTGCTAAAATAATTGCATTTCTGTGTTGTGTGTACTGCGGGAGAGCAGCTATAATGAATAGGCTTAGTGACATTTTAAGTAACTCATGTTGTTTTGAGTCCTTGTATGTGTGTGTCTATGTATGCATGTGAGATGGGGAACTTAGAATGTAAGCTCCTTGTGGGCAGGGACTGACGTGACTATGTAAAGTGCTGTGTAATTGTCAGTGTAAATTGACAGCACATGGTGTGTATATATACATATATATGATAGGTACCATAGATTGTAAGATTTTTGAGGGCAGGGACTGATGTGGATGTACAGTGCTGTGCTGTGTAAATTGTCAGTGTAAATTGACAGGTAAACAATTTTAGTGTTAAAATATATACAGTATTTTTGTTTCCAAACATGCAATGAACAAGGTGTAGAGTGCTATGTAAATTGTTGGGACTATATAAATAACTGCAATTAATAAATAACTCATAATCTTGTCTGCAAGCTAAAATGGCGCACATAAATAACTTGTACAGCTCTGTGATTTGGTGTTCTTGTGTTTTATAACTTTAACCCTCAGCTAAATTATGAACACACGTAAATAACTCATGAGACTTCATAAACCGATGTTCTTGCATATTCCAATCTTGACCATGAGCGAACACACTTACATGACCCCTGCAAACTGACACTCTTGTGTACATTATCCATTGAGTAAAACAATGAACACACTTAAAGTGTATGTAAAGGCAATTCTTTTTAGCTCTGGACAGGGCCGGACTGACCATTTGGAAACTCAGGCACTGCCCGAGGGCCTGGGGTCAGTAGGGGGCCCCATGAGATGTCCCTGGTACCTTTTTCATAGGCTTATTTGAGTTTGGGCAAGGACACAGGGACCCCATGATCCCCTATTGCCCGGGGGCCCCATGAGTTGTCAGTCCGCCCCTGGCTCTGGATAAAGTTGGAAAGGGTTAGACCAGCAATGGGCAAACTACAGCCCGCGGGCCGTATACGGCCCGGCGGACCTTTTAATCCGGCCCACGGAGCGTGATACATTGGCTGTCAGGATGTGTGTAGGCGGGGCAGCGTGGCGAACGTGAGGGGAGCTAGGCTCCTCTCACAGTCCGCCCTGAAGACCGGAACGGCGCGGGAACACGTCGAAAGGAACGTGCGGAGCAAAGGTAAGTAAATTGACACAGGGGGGACTTACTATAGGGGGGATGAATTGCTATATGGGGGATGAATTACTATGGGGGATGAATTACTATATGGGGGATGAATTACTATATGGGGGATGAATTACTATGGGGGATGAATTACTATATGGGGGATGAATTACTATATGGGGGATGAATTACTATGGGGGATGAATTACTATGGGGGATGAATTACTATATGGGGGATGAATTACTATGGGGGATGAATTACTATGGGGGATGAATTACTATATGGGGGATGAATTACTATGGGGGATGAATTACTATATGGGGGATGAATTACTATGGGGGATGAATTACTATATGGGGGATGAATTACTATGGGGGATGAATTACTATGGGGGATGAATTACTATATGGGGGATTAATTACTATGCTTACTATGGGGGAATATTACTATACTTACTATGGATGACACATACACATCATTCATCTACACTTGGTCCGGCCCCCGGGTCCAATATATGAACCCATTGCGGCCCTCAAGTCAAAAAGTTTGCCCACCCCTGGGTTAGACCCTCTGTTAAATTTTTATCTGTGTCCCCACTGGGTACATTCACCTTCTCTGTTGGTCCTTGAGGGGGAAATGAGGGAAGTTAAGCAATGAATGTGCTTACATAACTCATGTGAGTTAACATTCTTGCATATCTTAATGTTGCCCATGAGCGAAATGTTGAACTCAATTACATAACCCCTGCAAATCAATGCATGTATAGTAAAGCGTATCTTAAACCCATAAGTCTAAAAGTTGATAGTATTGTGGTTTTCCAGTCCTTAGATGTACTGTCCACATTCGTTTTCTTTTTTGCACTTTTTTCCTTTATTTTATCCTGGTAATCCTGCTATTAGCTCACTCCCTGCCTAGGGTTATAACTGTACAGTACTGAGCCCATTGCTACCCTAGGACATGAAGTGTGTTAGGACTACATGTATATAGTTAAAGTGTTACTAAACCCAGGACCCTGCATTCACTATATCTGATCTCCCATAGTACGTAGAACATGGAAATGCAACTATTTTAGTAAATATAAACTGCTAAATACCTTTTCTCATCAGCAGTTAGAGCAGTCTTGTGACTTCAGCAGAGCACTGGTTAAAACTTGTAGGAATTTTCTTTCTGCTCTAGGAGGATGCAAAACCCCTGACCTCTGTCTGGACAGTGCTGATTGGCCCTGTGCTATCAGTGTCCAGCAGAGCACTGGTTACAGCTTGTAAGAGGAGTTTTCATTCTCCTGTAACAGGATGAAAAACCCTGACTTTTATCTGAACAGTGCTGATTGGCCCTGTGCTGATCACATGCACTCTCCCAAGAAGAAAAAAAAACTCTTTAGCAATACACACCAAACTGAGCATGTGCAACTTGTTCCTAGCTTCTGTTCTATCAGAAGATATTTGGGAGACACTGAAAGAAGGGGAGGATCAGAGAAGAGAGGATCACACATCCTTTTTACACAATGTGAAGGATTAACCCCTTAGGTTCCACAGTGAGTATAACAAGCATGCTTTACTGCACATACAGACTGATTTCACTGTTGTGGGTTTAGTAACACTTTAAAGTGGTCGTAAACCTGAAAAATAAAAAATAAACTAAACAGTTTACCTGGTAAAATTAAGCATGAAAAGCCATCTGTCCCCAGTCTTGTAAAGAAAAGTGAATCCAGCATTATAAATCCTCTCTGCTTTCTTTCAGGGTTAAAAAGCGACACATGACAAAAAATGGTGTCGCCACACCCCCCCTCCTGTGACTGACAGACTACATAATTCTCTCATGCATAAGCATGATAGAAGGGGGTGTATGTCCAGCATTCCAGCAACAGATTGCTCCCCCTACCTCCTCTGGCCCACCCATGATTGGCCACTCCGCACCTCAGTAGTACTTGTGAGGGGGCGTGGCCAGCCACCAGGGGTTCAATCTGTCAGGCTGGAGGGTGTGTAGAGGTGGGAGGAGAGTCCAGTAAGGTCATGACTCCACCTCCTGAGCTCCGACATGTAGACATGCCCACTGATCGGCAATATTCTGAAGGCTCAGACAGGCGCAGGGGATAAAAATTTTAAGGTAAATGTACAGCAATTTGCTTTTGCAATATGGACACATTAATAGGGTGCATGAAGGTAAAAAAGCCTTCAGCCTTTACAACTACTTTATTTTTATTTTAAAATATTTTTACATTTTTGTGTGATATTACGCGTCTAATGCAATTGTATGTACATGAACTAAAGCCTACTATATCTCGTACAAAAGAATCTCCCTTTATATGGCATTTACATACACTAAAGACAAAATGGGGAGGCGCATACCCGAGCACCAAAGACAAAGGGAGGATGAATAGCCTAACCTTTATTAGAACTTAAACAAGTGGTAGGACCGGTGTGTGCTATTACTACTTGTAGGAGGGGACCCCCAAATTCTCCAGATTGGAAAATAATATATCAACTATTTCCACTAAAAATATGGAAATATGCAGTATCTGATTTTGTTTAAGTGAGATAACTAACTTGGTGGAGAAGTTGGTATATAGATATTATACACTCACCGGCCATTTTATTAGGTATACCTTGCTAACCAATATGGTCTTCTGCTGCTGTAGCCCATCTGCTTTAAGTTTGAAGTGTTGTGCATTCAGAGATGGTATTCTGCATACCTTGGTTGTAACGAGTGGTTATTTGATTTACTGTTGCCTTTTATCCCATATTAAGAGGATGTCATCTATAAATCTTTTCCAAAAAACTAACTCTGACCTCCTGTTACTCAGAACAACTTCCTCCTATTTTGCCACACAGAGGTTGGCCATACTGGGAGCAAACTTAGTTCCCATGGCAATCCCTTTCTTCTGTAAGTAATGTGATCCCTTGTACTGAAAATAATTATGAGTCATACAAAATTGGAGTAAATCCAATATAAATCCTTTTGAGGGTCAGGGATGGACATGTTCCTATTCAGAAAGAGGTTTACTGCTTCAAAGCCCAGACTATGGGAGATTGCCCTGTGTAAAGAAGCTACGTCAACAGGTAGCTAGGCTTCCAATTAATCCCACTCAAAAGATTAATGACGTGTTTAGTAATCCTTTAAAAATTAGGAATTTTCCACCACTGGGGGTTGCAGGTAATGATCAATATACAGTATTTGCCCGCACAAGCAGTAATGGAATTAATTCCACTGATGATGGGCCTTCCCGGGGGATTTTCCAAGCTCTTATGAATCTTTGGAAAACATTATATGGTCGGTAGTCTAGGGGCAAGTGGAATCAAGTATTCTCTGTTTTATTTAGAATGCCTCTTTTGAAACCTTTATCAATCAACCTCCTTTTTATATCCAAATATGGGATCCTCCCTCAATGGTGCATAGGTATCCTCATCTGATAATATTTTGGCCATTTCCATATCATAAGAATCCTTATTCAGAATAACTATGCCCCCTCCCTTTGTTGGCAGGGTGGACAACTAAATCTTTCCTGGCACAAAGTTTTTCCACACCTGTACTTAGATCGTTTTGGGGTTTGACATTGTTAATTTTCACCGATTCTAAGTCTTTTAGGACTAGGTCTCGGAAAACTGAGATGTTAGCGGGCACATTACCTGGTGGATTAACTAATGAGGCATTAGCCAAATTAGAATGAACAAATTGGGAAGAAACTTGACTGATTCCTAACAGGATTAGTAATAAGATACCTTTTACCGTTGAGCTTTCGTACATACTTCTGAACATCTATAAATGTCTGAAACTTGCTCAAATTCCGAGGTGAAGCAAATTTAAAATCCCTATTAAGTTAAATCTTCTTCTCTAGTTAAAATCTTATTATTCAAATTGACAATCCTTCCTCCAACTAAACCCACCTTCTCTTTGGGGTGTAAACGCCTTCCCCCTTCTGCTCCCTCTCTTGTGTCCATACTTTTTTTGTAACCTGTCTTTGTAGCTGAGGGAAAACCTTGATGATTGTTTCTGACCCTATCATCTGGGTTCTTTCCTTGCCTATAGCCACCAGGGAAAGACAAAGGGTGTTCTTCAATGACCCTTTGTTCTAAATCCCTTTCATCCCTAGCCAGTGGAACTAATCTGTTGTAGGTATCTATATTGTATCTCACATGTGGTGTATTCCTGTCATAACCAGGATTATTCATTCCATTCACCCAAGGAGGTCTGCCCCAACCAGCCCTTCTTATTGGGGATTGGGCTCCCTAGAGGAAATGGAACCTGTTCCTTCCCTGTATATTTTTGGGATACTGAGTATAGTGTTTCTCACTAGTTTTTTCCTTCCCTTTAGGTTGGTTACCTCTGAATGGTGACTGATAGCCTCTTCCATCATGACTAACCACCCGGGGGTGGTTGATAAACCCCCCTATTTTTATCCCAACCTCTTATATATGGGATGGGGGCCATTTGTACATCCTTTCCTTTGTCTATCCCAGTTGAGGGGATTTCTTTTTCATTACAATTACTCCCATTGAGTTTTTCCAGCTGCCATTTAAAGACCACATTGTCCTTATAGTCCTTTAAATCTCTATTGTACTTTTTCTTCTTTTTGGCTTTTTGATCTGACTCTTCCTTCATCAAAACAGTTTTTAAATTTTCTGACTGCTTCTTACATTGTGGATCATTTTTGTTAATAAATAACTTATTTTTGATCACTTCAATTTCCTCATCCAGTCTGCAAAGTTTAAATTGCTTCTTTGTGACTAAGAAGCTAAGGAAGTCAACTCCTGCCTCGTTAAAGAACTTGAACCAATCATCTAATTCATTGTCCTACTTCTGAGGGTTGATTTCCCACCGTAAACTTCTGGGGATTATTTTTCTTGAACATATTTCTCAAAATAAAAACATTGCCCCACTTGGTATGTATCTCAGTTACCATGAAGTTTTTAAGCCTCAAAAAATATTCTCCCAAGTCATCTTTCTGATCATCTGTACCATCAAACACCTCATTAATGTCCAATTTAAATTGTGTTCTATAATCAAAAACATCCATGTCTTGGTGTATACAAGTTAAGATGAGTGTAAATATAAATCCCCAGTTGCAAATATGACGTGTCAAATTAACAGCCAAAATACCAAATTTGAATGAGTGTAAGTATAAATACCCAGCTGCAGATATAGCGTATCAAAATAACAACCAAAATACCAAAAAAAATCTGTGCTCAGGGAAAAAGTGTCAATAATCCAACTAAATAGCAACTGAGCACAATACCCCGATACTAGGTATACAAAAATAGTGGAAGCAGTGTGTAAATCAAGAACCTTGATCTTAAGATTTATGCGGGATAAATAATGATGATACAATGTAAAGTCTCTAATAGAGTCAAATTGAATCAGCCCCGCGTGCCTTGATGAAACCAGAGAACTTCATATAATCAGTGTGACACCATCCACTTGCATGCAAGGCTTACTGGAAGGATTGTGCCCCTTACTAAGAGTAGTCAATCAACAATCTTTATGATATTGGTAACATCATGGATATAGATGGTCCTCCAAAATATTCCGAAAGAGTAGCAACCAAAATGATTCTTAAATAATGGCTCCAGACCATCCAGGGTGAATCAATAAAGCCGAAACTCGTAGTGAAATACACGTAATAGAGAAATGCTCCACATAGTGTAAATACCAATATTAAAAAATGTATTGTGTATATTGCACTTACATAGTTGAAGTTGAAATCAGCATGTACAAAAACACCATAGAAGCATTCCAACAACAAAGATGGCCACCGGCCGGTTGCATGGCTCTGCCCTAAGCATTTCGTCATACGTGACATCATCAGGGGCATGAGATTCTGAGTGAACAAACTTTAGTGAGACCCCGTTCACACTTGAGTGTTTTTCAGCTTGAAGCTCAAAAACTCTCAAGAAGTAAAAAAAAATTCAATGGCCCCTGTTCACACTTGAGTGCTCTGTCACCAGTAGCAAAACACCTGCCGTTCAAAAAAGAACTAAAAACGAACATTTTTCAAGTGGTTTTTAGGTGTTTTCAGCTCAAACAGCAGCTATTTCTACAGTAAAAATTCATAAGGCTATATTCACACTGAGCTAAGCGTTTTTCAGGTGTTATTTCAAGCATTTTTTTCAGGCTTATTTGAGTATTTTGCAAATAGTATAGGCATTGTTTTAGGCTTTTTTCATTTAGGCACATTTGCTGTGGCCAATAGAAATAACTGTTGTTTGAGCTGAAAATGCCAAAAAATAAAGGCTTGAAAAAACACTCATACCCACTGTTCAGCCATTTTCCATTCAAGTCTATGGGGACAAAACGCTCAGATCTGCCTGAAAAGTAGTGCAAGTACTTTTCCGAGCGACAGGTGTTTTGCTACAAGCGACTTAATGCTCAAGTCTGAACAGGATCCATTGCAAATAATGGGATTTTACTTGTTGAGCATTTCTGAGCATTGAACTGAAAAACACTCAAGTGTCAACGGGGTCTCAATGAAAAATGCCTGAAAAAACACCTATAATATTTGCAAATCTGGTCAACAGAAACAATTCAGTACTGTCCGTGATACTTCTTTTATTTGCACTAATATACAATTTTGAGGACAAGCTTTTGGGGAGTGTCCCCTTCTTCAAGGTCCAAGCAGTACTGTTACAAAGTTTTAGCAGAATGTTAGAAGAGATGTGGGGATTGAGAAAAAAAAAGGCAGAAAGAAACACAAGCCTAAGGTTAGCCTAGAGATAAGACACAGCAAAGCAAAAGCAAAGACTGGTGGGGGGGAGAACAACACTCACAGAGGGAGTCATAAAAATGTTGGATATTGATTGAGGAATCTCATGTCCAAATTAAGGCCGTTATCTCTTGTGTCAAATAGAATTATCATTCTTAGTTCAAAACTTTTTCTTTCCTGAATGGATTTGAAATTTCCTTTAAGAACTAAAATATTGAGGTCTTCCATTGTGTGGCCTGGTTGTGTGAAATGGTGTCCCACAGGTGTGCAGAAGTCATCTTCTTTATGTTCCTTGATGGTATGTCTGTGCAAATTCATCCTTGTTTGCAACTTCTGTCCTGTTTCGCCAACATAAGATCCTTTGCTACATTTTCTGCACTGGATAAGGTACACAACATTACTAGAGGTGCAGCTGTATGATCCGGAGATATTGAAGATCCCCTTTGAGTGTCTGACACTTTTTGATGGATTGATTTGGTTGCACAGTTTGCAGTGTTTCTTATTGCAGGGTTTGCTTCCATTATTTGTGACATAATCAGAAGGAAGTTTCCTACTGATTAGTTTATTTCTGAGGTTGGGGGGTTGTCTGAAGGCCAGTATTGGGGGTTTCTGGAATATTTCTTTCAGAGTTCCATCCTCTGTTATGATGGGTTGTAAATCTTTGATTATTTTTCTTATTCCTTCTAGTTTTTGCTTTGCTGTGTCTTATCTCTAGGCTAACCTTTTTTTTCTCAATCCCCACATATCTTCTAACATTCTGCTAAAACTTTTTAACAGTACTGCCTGGACCTTGAAGAAGGGGACACTCCCCGAAAGCTTGTCCTGAACATTGTATGTTAGTGCAAATAAAAAAAGTATCACGGACAGTACTGAATTGTTTCTGTCGCAAGGGCACTAATACGGCTACAATCACCTCAAGCAAATCTGGTCAAAAAATGCTTAAAAAAATGCCTGAAAAATGCTCAGCTCATTGTGAATGGAGCCTCAATCTCCCCATAGTATGGTTGCAGCTAATTTTATTATTTAATATTATATATAGTGCACTTTTTTTCCTGTTTTTATTAATAGACTATGAATGCACTGATAACCACATGGGACAATCAGATAATTGTCTGGAGCAAATGGGGCCATAGAGGTACAGGTAGAAAGATGGAGGAAGAGTTTACAGGAGCCTGACACAGAGGATCCAATGCTTTGCAGGCTCCTGTAAATAAAAAATATGAATGCATTTTTTTCTTTTTTGGAGGTGAATCTAGCCTTTTACAGACCACAAAACAGCAAATCAGAGAAATGCATTAATTCCTGCAAACACATGTGTTTTTTTTCTCTGGAAGTGAACCCAGCCTTTTACAGACCATAAAGAAGCAAATCAGAGAAATGTATTAACTCCTACAAAGACAGTTTTTTTTTTTTTTTTTGAAGTGAACCCAGCCTTTTACAGACCATAAAGCAGCAAATCAGAGAAATGTATTGACTTCTGCAAAAACATGTGCTCTTTTTTTTTTGGAGCTGAACCTAGCCTTTTACAGACCATAAAGAAGCAAATCAGAGAAATGTATTAACTCCTGAACAAAGTGCTTTTTTTTAGGTGAACCTAACCTCTTACAGACCATAACGCAGCAAATCAGAGAAATGTATTAACTCCTGATTTTTTTTATTGTTTTTTTGGTTAACCTAGCCTTTTACAGACCATAAAGCAGCACATCAGAGAAATGTATTAACTCCTGAAAAACATGTGATTTTTTTTTTTTTTTTTTTTTAGGTGAACCTAGCCTTTTACAGCCCATAAAGCAGCAAATCAGAGATATTTATTTATTATTTATTTCAGGTACTTATATAGTGCCGTCACTTTACTCAGAGCTTTACATATATATTGTACATTCACATCAGTCCCTAACCCTCAAGGGGTGTACAATCTAAAGTCCCTAACTTACATTCATACATACACATACTAGGGCCAATTTAGACAGGAGCCAATTAACCTACCAGCATGTCTTTGGAGTGTGGGAGGAAACTGGAGTACCCAGAGGAAACCCACACAGTCACAGGAAGAACATGCAAACTCCAGGCAGGTGGTGCCATGGTTGGGATACAAACCAGCGACCCTAGTACTGCCAGGCAGAAGTGCTAACCATTTAGCCACTGTGCTGCCCGATATGTATTAACTCCTGATTTTTTTTTTTTTTTTGGAGGTGAACCTAGCCTTTTACAGACCATAAAGCAGCAAATCAGAGATATGTATTAATTCCTGCAAAAACACTTTTTTTTTTTGGAGGTGAACCTAGCTTTTTACAAACCATAAAGCAGCAAATCAGAGAAATGTATCAACTCCTGTTTGGTTTTTTTTAGGTGAACCTAGCCTTTTCACAGACCATAGAGCAGCAAATCAGAGATATGTATTAACATCTGCTTTTTTTTTTTTTTGGAGGTGAACCTAGCTTTTTACAGACCATAAAGCAGCAAATCAGAGAAATGTATCAACTCCTGTTTGGTTTTTTTTAGGTGAACCTAGCCTTTTCACAGACCATAGAGCAGCAAATCAGAGATATGTATTACCGTCTGCTTTTTTTTTTTTTTTGGAGGTGAACCTAGCCTTTTACAGACCATAAAGCAGCAAATCAGAGATATGTATTAACTTCTTTTTTTTTTTGGAGGTGAACCTAGCCTTTTACAGACCATAAAGCAGCAAATCAGAGAAATGTATTAATTCCTGCAAAAACACTTTTTTTTTTTGGAGGTGAACCTAGCTTTTTACAAACCATAAAGCAACAAATCAGAGAAATGTATCAACTCCTGTTTATTTTTGTTTTTTTAGGTGAACCTAGCCTTTTCACAGACCATAGGAGTTAATATATCTCTCTGATTTGCTGCTTTACGGTCTGTAAATGGCTAGGTTCACCTCCCAAAAAAACCCAAAACAAAAAGACAGGAGTTAATATATCTCACTGATTTGCTGCTCTGTCTTTTTGTTTTGTTTTGGGGTTTTTTGGGGAGGTGAACCTAGCCATTTACAGACTGTAAAGCAGCAAATCAGAGAATGACTGTATTACTAGAGCTTGCATCTAACCCCTGTGCTCTGCTTACCCTGCAGAGGGCGCTGGGCCACCTCCTATTCCTCCTGTACAGAGTTATCAAAGGGGAGGAGGAGGAGGAGGAAAGAAAAGTGAGAGGGATGCATGCAGCTTTTTGAGAAGTGAGCAAAGTGTCCCAGAAGTAAAAGAGGGCGATGAGTAGAGAAGAGGGGGGTGTAGAGGAGAGGAGGGGTGGGTGTAGAGGGGTCAGTCATTTACCAGTCTGCTTTCATGTGTGCCTGCAGGTGGTGTCTAATGAGCAGAGGAGAAGGGGGCAGCGCTGGGCTGAGCAGCACCCAAGCAACTGTCTTCTAATATTAGCACGCCTGTATCTCTGCCTCCATTGTAATGGGAGCTTTGTATGAACAGATTAGTACTATCTCCTGCAGTTGGTGGAAAGAAATCTGTTATCACTGAGTTATGCGCAGAGAAAAGGGACAAGGGGGTGGTGGGGGAGAGATGTGTAGAGCGACAAATCCCAGTGACCTGCGAATGTGCGGCTAATCTGTCTGCATACTTGACTGTCTGAGCCAGGAGAAGGAGAAGAATAGACATTGTACAGGGGGCAAGCCTTTGACTCCAGCAATCCCCATTTTCCGTTAAGTAATCGTTCTGTATAAAAGGAAATATCGCCTACTCAGTTTCATTGAGGGCTGCCAAAAAATGTTCTAAATGAGTCTCCGCCAACTACGGAAAGGGGGGGGGGGTTAAAGAATGGCAGGCTGTGTGCGCCTTAATAAAGTGGCCCTATAGAAGTTCATTATCTAGGGGGGCAATCTTTTTTTTTTTTTTTGGGAAGGAGACCGCCTACGTTGTCCAGTCTTGATCGGAAACTTTTGTTTGTAGTCTGAGAAAAGTCCCAGAACGTTGAAGTGGTGTGAGATCCCCCGTTTTTTTTCCTCCGGGAATTTTTTTAGGGGTTCCTCCTTGCGCTGTCCGTCCACCGCCGCTCCGCTGGGCGCTCCTCCTGGCACTCAGCTCGCAGCCAGATTGGAGGAAGACCTCCCGGTCATTGGTAGAGGCAGCGCGGAAGGTAGACCGTGTCACCTGATTCACTCTGAATTTCTCAGCAAAAAAAAAAAAAGAAGAAGAAGGATCTCCACCCCCCAAACACTCACACACACATCGGGAGACCGCCCACCGCAGACAGCTAAGACCCCCTTATAGATTTAAAGAGAGACTGCATAGCCCGACGTTCATTCAATAGAGCGATCGCCGCAGCGAGCGTGTCTCTTCCCCCGACTTCTCCCAGCAAATACCAGGATGTTAAATCAGAGAATCCGCCCGGGCTTGCTTGTCCTCCTCACCCTCTGCCTCTGTCATTACATGGAAGATCACATCGTGCACGGTAAGATCGGCCGGGCGATTTTCTGCTTTTAGATTCTGGGGTGGGATGGCAGCCAGGAGAAGGGATTTCACTTGTTACTTCTTTGGAGGAGCAGAAAAAGAGAAACAGAAAAAAACAAAACTTGCAGGGACTGAACGCCACTGACAGCACTTCTGTGTGAAACTGGACTGGAAAGTTTTCTTATCGCTCGTCTGACCTGGGCTTAGGAGATCGCAAAAGTTTCCGTTTTATCCCATGCTACATAGTCTGGAAATTGTAGCTAGATTGATCAATGGGGCGATGGAAGTCCTTCCTAGAGATCATTATCTAACATCAGGATCTCTACTACTTCTTCTGCTTCCACCTTATATGCTTCTTTTCTACTTTATTTTATTCTACTTTATACTCTACCTTTGTCTTCTACCTTTTTTATTGTACTTTATCTTCTACTTTATTTCCTTTTACCACATTCTCTTCTACTTTACACTGTTGGACTTTATACCTTTCTAATTTACTCTCTCCTACTTTATACTCTTTTATTTTATACCTTACTGTCTCCTACTTTATACTCTTCTATTTTATACTTTTCTACGTTATTCTCGACTTGATTTTCTTATAGTTTTCATTCTTCTATTTTATGCTTTTCTATTTTATACCTTTTTACTTCATTTTCTTCTGCGTTATACCTTCCTTCTTTATACCTTTCTACTTTATTCTCTTCTACCTCATACTCTTCTAATTTATTTTCTTTTACTTTCTACCTTTCTATTTTATTCTTTAATACTTTATTATCTTCTACTTTCTACCTTTCTACTTTATTCTCTTCTACTTTCTACATTTCTACTTTATTCTTTAATACTTTATTTTCTTCTACTTTCTACCTTTCTACTTTATTCTTTAATACTTTATCTTCATATACTTTAACCTCTTGTATGTTATTGTCTATTACTTTAGCTTCTATTTTATTTTCATGGTGGTGGTGGGGGGGGGGGGTGTACAAAAACTGGAGCAGCTTTGCATGGTAACCAATCAGCTTCTAGCTTCAGCTGGTCCCGTTATGCTTTGAAAATGAAAGATAGAACCTGATTGGTTGCCATGCACAGCTGCTCCACATTCTGGTTGCTCCAGCCCTAGGCTCACCACACGTTTCCATCTGACCATGCCAGCTCTGTAGAATGAACTTTAGGATAGGTTCATACCTGTGCACGTGCTTTTCAGGTAAATTTGCAATGCGTTTTTGATGCTGTTTCATGCATTTTGTTTGGCAGGAGGAGGAGACTGGTTGTTAAACACAACACCTTACCAAAAATGCACGTGCATGCGTTTTTAGTGCGTTTCCATTGAAGTCTACGGAGCCAAAAACGCACTGTCCTGCGTATAAAAAAAGTTCCTGCACCTCCTCCAAGAACACACTGCACAGATGTGAACGGGACCCATAGGAAATAATGTTAAATGGATTGCTGTGCGTTTCTGTGCTTCAGTGAACGCACTAAAAACACATAATTATGAACCTAGCCTTAGAGCTACCAAATCTATGTAATAGGAGGACCGACCTAAACTATCCAATCAGTCTCTATACTATCAGGCAGGTCCTTGCACTATATATACTTTTTGGTAGATCTAACAGATTGTACAGTCGGATTGTAACGTGTGGTGAGGTTTAATAAATTCTCCTCTTGGTGCTTTAACCTTTTTTCTTAATGTGATTTCTGTTTCTAAAATGAATGCTGCAGAATAGGATGTTTGGAAAGACTGGAAAGACTTTGAAGCCCACTCAGATTGCAACATAGTGACATTGCTAGGGAGAGTGAGCTGGGGATTGACGCAAGAGAGATGCAGAGGAATGTAAGAGGTTAGGTGCTGGTGGGCACAAGGGGTTAATCCCGGCTGGTGTTATTGCTGAGGGTTAAGAAACATTACAAATCAGAGTAAACAGAGTAGTGGAGGAGAAGATCACACGTGGTGGGTCTACTGCTGCTGCTCATTGACGCTATGGCCCGTGATATGTGTCTTCCAGCTGGGAACTGCTGGCTTCAGCAATCCAAGAACGGCCGCTGCCAGGTCCTCTACAGGACGGATCTGACCAAGGAAGAGTGCTGCAAGACTGGGAGGCTGGGCACCTCGTGGACAGAGGAAGATGTACCCAACAGTACCCTCTTCAAATGGATGATCTTCAATGGAGGGGCGCCACACTGCATCCCCTGCAAAGGTAGGACCCCCCCCCCCATCCTTATTACTCAGTAGTAGTCTTATACTTTGCATATTATTATTATTATTATAGTCATTATTTTATATTTTTGTATAATATAATTTTTGTTATTATTATATATTATTATTATTTACATATTTTTATTATTGCTGTTAGCAATATTATTATTGTATATTTTATGATTTTATTTATTAGTTTATTTATTTTGAATATTATTATTTTATTAATATTAGCCTTATTGTGTGTGTGTGCGTGTGCGTGTATGTATATATATATATTTTTTTGCATAAATTATTTTTATCATTATTAGACTTATTTTGTACTATTTCTGAAAATCTTTTTAATTGAATTATTATTAGCATTATTGTATATTTCTATTATTATTTTTGCCTAAAACTTTTCATCATAGCATAGTATCATAACATTTTTATTATATTAGGATTTGGACACCTATATGCTTGTGAATGATTTAAAAGTCATATTTGTGCACATGCATGTATGTGTAGTTGTCCCAGCGTTACATAGTGGTATTGTCTATGTACAATATTGGGTTGGGGCAAGGGAAGTATTTGGTTCCCACAGATCTAACCACAGTCATTAGGGTGTAGATGCTCCGACCTTTCTATTTTACCCACTCACACCCATATATGCACTTACATAGAACCTATCAGAAACACACACACAGAGCCATACCTGAGAAATGTGTTCTGGGGTTGCAGTGTGCAGTATGTGGCCACCTAGAGTTTTCACTGGGGGATTTGTAGGGGACATCTGCACTCAATTTTGATTTGGCTTTCTGGAGGAACTTGTGCTACCTCATTTGAAAATCATGTGGTAAGCTTTGTTAGTAGAGAAACTGCTTTGACACTTTATTGATATGTTTGTATATAAATATATGTATTTTATATATATGTATACATATATAATGTTTGCCATGAGGTTTCCAGGACACAGCACATAGCTGATAAAGGAAGGTATAGAGTTGATGTTTACTACACGTATGTCTCCCTCACCTTTGCATTGGATTCCTTTACATAGGTAGATAGATAAATATATAGATATGAAACACAATCCACATATTCTCATGTATTTGTGGAGTTTGGAAGGAGTTTTATGTTGTGCCATTAGAGAGTAGAGAAAGCCCGGAGGGACTGTTGGCTAACATTGTGCATCCATTCCCAGAGACGTGTGAGAATGTGGACTGTGGTCCTGGAAAGAAGTGCAAGATGAACAAGAAGAACAAGCCGCGCTGTGTGTGCGCCCCAGACTGCTCCAACATCACCTGGAAGGGTCCTGTCTGTGGCCTGGATGGCAAGACCTACAAGGACGAGTGCGCCTTACTCAAGGCCAAATGTAAAGGAGTGCCCGAATTGGATGTGCAATACCAAGGCAAATGTAAAAGTACGTGCAAGTCTCAGATCTACCATGATACTACAACATGTGGGCATCCAGAAACATGTCTAGTGGAATGTTTATGTATATTAATATAAATACACTGCAATGACCCTCTGATCAGTAATCCTGTGAATTTTTTGGTGTTAGCAGTGATGCCTTTCAGTGGAGCTCTCACTGATCACTGTCTCCCCCTGTGTTTGTTTCAGAGACCTGCAGAGACGTGTTATGTCCTGGGACGTCCACCTGCGTGGTGGATCAAACCAATAATGCATATTGTGTGACTTGTCACCTCAACTGCCCGGAACCCACCTCGGCTGACCAGTACCTGTGTGGCAATGATGGCATAACCTATGCCAGTGCATGTCACTTGAGGAAGGCCACCTGCCTGCTAGGCAGATCTATTGGGTTGGCGTATGAGGGAAAATGCATCAGTGAGTATTGACCTGAGTAGCCACATCTAATTCTGAATTATGTTTGTCTTAATTCCCAGTTTAAGGCAGAGACACAATATTCTCATCCTCCAGATTACCCTATAATATCGCCCTACATAGGACATGTTCTTCAAGTATGCAAGCACTGCAGCTTCGTGGCTGATAGATAGATATATATGGGCTTATTGAACAGAACAAAGGACACATTGGTAGTCCAATGAAAGCTGCTTTCTGACTAATTACTTTGGGTTCCTGTGTGATGCTTTTTCTGTTTAATAAATATATCCCAAGTGTTTATTTAACAAACTCCAAATTTCCAAAGGGTCATTCCACAAGTATTATGTCATTTATAAGTTGGCTGAGTCACTCACTTCCTATACTGGCCATAGATCCCGACTCGGTTCTGCACACCCTGGAGTTCTCGGTATTCTCATCTATTCTGTTGTGTTCCCCACAACTGAGAATCCAATGGAAAAAGTAGTGTATGCCAGGAGCTTCAGTGCAAAGATCCCAGTAGCAGAAACCTTTAGAGATATTGGAGGCTGTAGAAGGTGGTTTAGCCCAGCAAATTTGAACAAAATCTGCTAAAATCTCAAATCAATCACTTTTGGCTGGACTAACTTTTTGGAATATGATTTGATGCGGGTGACAACATTTTATTTCAGCAAATGTATTACTCAAGAAGAGAGATTGACAACCAAAATCATTGATAACTCATAATAATGCATGTTTAATCTGTCATACTTTGCAAGGGGATTTTTGATATAGAGAAAGAGATATAAAACATTGCACAGGTTGGCCAAGTTGAGATCAGACTGACACATGAAATTTATATTTACAATAAATAATTGTTTTGCAAATTAAAAATAGATTAGATATATGATGTTACAGTGTGTCATAAGGATATGAAAATGATCAGCACTACTGCGGGAGGTATTTTTGGAGACTTGGTGCCTTGGGACAAAAGCACAGTAAAGTAGCTGGAAAACAATATCCCTTACTGAATATGGGGGATGTTCATGTCTGCAAAATGAAAAGCAATACATTTAGAGAAACGCAGATAGGGCCCCAAGTATGACCTGAACTTAAGAATGCAGTTCTGCAAGGGGCACTAGTGCAGCCATGCATCAGTACATTTGGGTCTACAATTGCCTTCATCCTGGTAGATTGTTCTAACATCTGCTTCATTACTCTTTGCAGAGGCCAAGTCATGTGAAGACATCCAGTGCAGCGTGGGCAAGAAATGTCTATGGGACAGTAGAGTGGGGAGAGGACGCTGCGCCACGTGTGACGATATCTGTCCAAACAGCAAGTCTGATGAAGCGGTTTGTGCCAGTGATAACACCACCTACCCAAGCGAGTGCGCCATGAAACAGGCAGCCTGCTCCTTGGGGATACTTTTGGAAGTCAAACACAGCGGATCTTGCAACTGTAAGTGACTTTGCTGCAAACAAAAAAAATTAAGATTTCTAAAGGCAACCCCTCCCTAATGAGGACTAGACAGAATTAGACACCAGCACCATTGCTAGCTATTTAACCTGCGCCATTTCTAGCTGTGAAGGGGGCTTGCCAGACTATGATTGCCTCTTATGCAGGAAAACAAAAACTACAAAAACAAAATGTAATTATTTATAGGGGGTTGCCTGAGAATATCTTTCCTTCTATTCTTCTAATTTTGCTTCTATGTGCTTCGCTGATTTGCTTCATTAACGCTTTTGAGTGACCTAACTCCAAACTTCGGTAGAAAAAGTCGCTCCATGCGTCACTTTACGCAGTGGGCACCCCTACTACTAACTCTTTGAAGACACAAGCAGTACACCTAGAACACCAGAGCGCTTTTTGTCTGATTTACAGGAACCTGCAATAAAAGCCCGATCCATTGAGGTCCTTCAGAACTTGCTGCAGTTAAGACTTCATAGATTAATTAAAACAAAAACACAAACAGAAATGAACAAGTATTACTTTATAGAGATGCCAAGAGGCATTATCAATACAAGTCACATACAATGCAACGCTGTATTCTGGCTGTTCAGAACAAAACAAAAAACAAAAAAAAACAAAAAAAAAACAAAAATCATGCACTGAGCTTCTGCGCTGTTGTTGTCCTTATTTAAACAACAGCTCCCCTATATTCCCCTATATAGCCATTAATGAAGAACTGGAGGAAGAGGATGAAGAAGAGGATCAAGACTACAACAGCGTCCCTCTATCTTCCGTCCACTGGTAAAACTGTTGGAACAGCCTTTCTGGGCAAGGATTAAAGGAGCTGTGTGCCCAAAACTGATATTTCAGTTATGGGTGGTTTCTGGTGGGCTTGATTACCTAATATCTTTTTATATCTCTTGTGGACTCCATTGATGAGATCTTTTATTCACTGCTATAGAGTCTACCTGAGGTACAGGGAGAGCCTTCGTAATGGCCCTAACAGGCATTAACAGTGCAGAGATCTCACCTGTGGAGTCCAGGACAGGTACAATAAGCTGGAAGGGTGATTTTTCTCCCCTGTATTCTACACAAAATTGAAATATCAGTTTTGGGTGGATTGACCCTTTAATGTCCATACTGTACATAGGTGTATGCTTATTTATTTTGAAGAAGAAAAAAAGTATACATATAGTTGAGTCGGGTAGACATTTATTTATACAGTGTCATGTTTTATAATTTATACATAAAATGTCTGTTTGACTGTACACCTTGTTTTGAAGAAAATATATTCGTCAAAGGGAGAGCAGTGTTATTTATTGTGAGATGCCTTTTGCTTGTAAAGTTCAGCTTATTATTTTTCTCTCTTGTAAGTCCATTCCTTACAACTGACCATGGCTGTCTGCTCTATAAACTGAAGTTACATAGCAGGACATGGCAAAGCTCTGCAGGACAGAGGCAACTGCACTGCCTTACCTGTCATCATGCCCCTGTCTCAGGGGATGAAAGGACAGTGCAGTTCAGTGCTCCCTGTCTTGGAGAACTGTGCTGATTTGCTGTTTTCTCAGTTTTCTTTCTTGATCACATTTGCATGTCAGTTCTGCTATGTTTTATTTATTGGGTTTTTATCTTTACTCTTGTACGTACATTCTTTGGGTTTTGTTTACAAGGACCTTGACTGACCAAAAGAGGCTGCAATAAACATATATCAGTAATGGTTAATAGGGGAAGGTTGTCTTTTAAAGGGTTAGTCCACACAAAACTGAGGTTTCTGTTATGGGCAGATGCTTGAGTGATGAATCAGCCATTGACTTTTTTATCTCCGGGAGACTCCAAGGATGAGATATCTGTGCAGAGGTTCCTGACTCTTAAGCTCCCATTGCTGCAGTAGGAGTCTGTCTTGATCTGAATAATGCTGCATAAAGTCGAATAATAGTATACCCCAAAAGGAAGAGTTCCCTTTTAATGGGAGCTGATGGCATAGTGGTCAATTTAGCTAATCAGCATTTACCCAAAACTGAATCCTCTGATTTTGATGGACTGAGCTGCCTGTGGTCTAGACCGGTGATTCTCAAGTTTATTAAAATATGTACCCCTTTATCTTTGGTCAAAGGCATTTGTTTTTAAACAATTTACTGATGATAATCATTTTATATAATGTATTACATGCTAAATCTCTAAACTGTGTTGATAAATTTACTATAGGAAACACAAGTATCCTCTAAACCCATTGGAAGTACCTCTGATTTACAAGTACCACTGGTTGAGAATAAGTGGTCTAGACACATGGATCTTATTTGTTGGCTTTTCCAAAAGTTAGTCTATCTATTCCCTGGGTATTGTGATGTTACTGTTGTCCATTATGTATAGGGAATCAATGGATGCATACTGAAATGTTGGGCAAGCTGACAAAGTAGCTCCTGCAAACTGAGACAGGTGCCCTTTAATATCCATTTTTGTAGCTCTGTATTGATATCAGCATCTGTGTATTCAGTGAATTACACCATCAAGGATTTTGTGACTGCTAATGGAAAGATGAACTATCCCCTTTACCCATATTTTTTTTTATTCTTTCACAAACCATTGCGAAAATACCACTTTTCTTTCTTTTATTTTGTTTTTAACCATATCAGAGCTTTATCGGTCCAAGTTTCTTGCTTTTCTCGCTAGTACACCTCTTTGTTTCTGATTCAATTTTATATTTGCAGAAAAAAAACATGGCAAGTTAAATATAAATTCATTTAAATATATAGTTTTGTACTTTTTTACCATGTAAATGTGCAATGTATATAAAAGTTATAAAGTGTATTTGTAAATAAATTATGGTTGGAAAATAAAAAAAAACTTGGAATTTTCCTATGTAGCTATTTGTGTATTTGGGTGATGAGCTCTGAAGCAGCAAAATTAAAGGTAGCCATATGCAGCTGGAATTTCTTTCATTTATCCCATGGACTAAATGAGAGAAAATCCATCAATTCCCCCATCCACGCTAACACCATGTTTGGAGGAATCTACACTGCCAGATTGTATTCAAGCAGCCATCAGTGAATCAGTAAATGAATTAACAGTGACTGAATCTGACAGATGAACTATTGTTCACCCAGCTCAGCTGATTTTTAAATTGACTTTTGTGGAGCCAGGGCAGTGCTTGCAGGGCCACCCATGGCTTGAATTGTAGAGGATTCAGCAGGAATTAGAGGAATAAGATGAAGTTCAAGCCAGCCATGGCCAGCTTAAATGTTAAGATATACAGAATGGGCATCTAAAATGGCTATGTAACATAATCATATTATACATGTAAAGAAATGAGACCAGTTTTGTTTTCACTATAGCTCTTTCTGCAAGGACCATATGGATTGCAGAGAACATGGGATAGTGTGCTTGAATGGCAGGAATGAGAGATCCCCGCACATCAATGTAGTTACTATAGTTTATTCCATAGAGCCAACCACAGTCCACACAATAGCAGCCCTCAACCCTAGAACAACCTCCTTTAGCATGTTTTACTCAAGAGTTCTTAATCGTAGCGATCTCTACAATTAAGCCCTATTGGGCGAAAAGGCTTAGAGGGGAGTGTCCTAAGGTGGGGACTGCTATTGTGTAGATTGTGTTTGAGCTATGGAATAAACTTGGACTATAGCAACATGAATGTGTGGAGGTCTTTCATTCCTGCTGTGTGTTAGCATGGACGGCTCCAATACTTCCTCTCGAGTGGTGGCAGCGGAAGGCTCAGCTTTGGAGTAGAGATTGGAATGGTTATGTCAAAAAGCTCTCTTGACAGTTGGAATCATGCATTATCGCTCCCTGTGATGGACCTAAATGGGCACAATGGATCGCAAATCAGTGGCAGAATTGGTCTGTTTGTAGCCACCCATAAGGGTAGTACTACACTGGTGATTGGAGACCACTTGGCTACTGAGAGATCTAACTACTCGTTGACAGTCATCTCATTAGCAGCACATTGATTTTAGGAAGATGCATATGAGTTGACTGCCAACAACTGATTAAATCTCAGTAGCAAAGAGATTTAATCACCAGTAAAGACATAGTCTAAGTTGCACTGGCAGTTTTTATTAGCTGAATCATGCTGGTTGCTCACTATAGAACAAATGGTTCCCTATAGTGTAAGTTACACAATAGCATGTAGGAAGAATTAATGGCATACAGTTGGAGTGCTGTAAGATAATTTGGGATTAATCACTACAACATGCTATTTCCATATAGCTTACAAAATACAAAGCCATTTCCTGCATCAGTGAGTGACTGAAAAGTACCATTAGCAATAGACTGCAGGCAATTTTAGTAACACAACTCAACAGCTAAAAATCACCCATGTAGCTTAGGCCTAAGCCTGGAAAAATTGCAGCTCCTTGGGGTGGAAAGCAAACTTTTTGTTCTATTCTATATTTTAAGTGTAATGAATATAAGGTTTGAATTTTATTAATCTACTGTAATTCCCTGTAGGGCACCATTCAAAGTGGGAGAGGGAGGGGCAACGCCGACAGCCAACTAGCCACTACAGCAGTGCATATGTGCTAACAGGAGGACAAAGCAGACACATGGCCCAATCAGCGTACTGCAATTCCTTCAGTGTAATTTAGCAAGCTGTGGATGTGTTTTATGAGTACTTGACTAAGCTGTGCTGCTGCTGCAGTGGTGGTTGAGGATCTGGTTGCCTGTGTTGTTTAGCAAGGGTACCTGGATCACAAGAATCACTACACAGAATTAAAAATCCTTTGGAAGGTAAGGCTGCAAATATGTGTTTGCTACATAGTTGTGCTTACTTGCCTTTGATGTGAGTATGTATGTCTATGCACAGATTAGAAAAATATAAGGCCTTGTGTCAACAGGTTTTTGTTCATGTCAGATGGGGTTTACATTATATGCAACCTGCTTGCAGCAAGTCAGAAGGAGGCTAACTGCAGGTCAAATGCAACTGTCAGTGGAGATTGTGGATGGTCTCTGAAATGTCTTAAACTGATGCCTTTCATCCAAGCTCAAAGCTCATTGACACATGCCCTAATATTATTAAGATGGATTAGGGAGATATACTATTCTGTATAGATATATAGATATACATCTATTTCCGACCTACGTGTCTATGGTCAACTTTAGTGGAATGGAGATCTCTTTTGAAAATTACAGCCTTCTGTAGAAACTAGATGACCATTATGCCCACAGCCACTACTATATCAGAGCAGGTACAGGTGATATCCATCCTGCACAGGTATACCTCACATGGACCTAAAATTAATATATGGGTGCTGCAACAACAAATAGTGGCACCGCTACTCCAATCCAAGAAACATATGAAGCTGCCAGCACACTGGATTATAATTGTAACTTTGAAGATTTAATACAAAAAAGAACAAGAGCTGCAACGTATATTGCTGTGGTAGTTCACTGCTCAACTCATAGTCAAAAGTAGACTCCCTGCCCTCTTGCTATAGAGAAACAACCAATTTATTGCAAGCAGTGCTCCACATCATGAACATTTCTCAATATTATTGATGTGTCTATGACCAACCTGTGAGTACCTGATCAAGGTCTCTGAAGTTTAAGAAGTGTAGCCCTCTAAACATCTATGACTGCCATCTGGACAGGAAGATGGCACATGCGGTATACTTGCCTCTGCTCAGCAAGCCCAGTCTCTGCCAGCCAACTATCAGCATGCTTCCTTGATTCTAGTGCAAATACAAGAAAATGCAAAATGTGAGTACATTCGTGTATCTACATAAAGGCTATATAATAAGTATTGGTGGCAGAGAAGGACATCTGTAGGGAAATATATATTCTAGGAGCTGCAAAAATAAAGGTTGATGGGGCACGCTTTAGTCCTTACGCTTTAGGTGCTAAGGGATCTTGTTTTGACACTGCTAACTAGAGTCTGATTTTATTATGTACTATTATATGAGGCAGGATTCTCACACTTAGGGGTGTTCCAGGGGGGGTGGGGGTGTTTGAACATATTAGCTAGATCAGGCAACAATGTTATGTATGTATTTGGTCCAAGGTGCTGGACCTCTATTGACTCATCTTGTGAACCTGTGCCAACCTCGTCCTATCCACTCCCTGCTTCTCCACTCTCTATTCAGGTAAACTTGGCAGCCAACTTTTTTAAAGGCTCCTTAGCAGTACTATTCTTGAGCCTGTGCCCCTTGGACTGTCAGGTCATGTTTTCCATGTTTAACCAACCTCTACCGTCTATGGGCACCTTAAGATGAGGTCTCGATCAGTCTCCACTGATTAGTAGTAAGTACCAAGACACCCTTCAGCATTTAATCAGTATAGTATGGAAAATCAGTGTTACATCGAAACTCAGTTATTTGCTCATCTTGAAAGTCTACAAATCAGTTCCATTTGTTTTCAAGTGTCTATCCAGAATGTCATCCCTCCCTCCGTCTCCAGGACTATGCTTTGTCTGGCACTCTGCTGTCCCCAATCTTATCAAGTGATCTCAGCCTCCTCAGCTTCACAACAAGTGAGAAATACAAACAGCTAGACAGTCCTAATTACCCATCCAAAATTAAAAGCAAAACCCAATTAAGGATTGAGCAAGGGCAGAAAAAGCTGAATATAGACAAGACAGAGAAACACTTTTGTTATTTGAAGAAAGTGCAGATTAAAAATAGGCCTGATCACTTCACTGTACATTTTAAACAGTGTCTTTTTAAAAAAACACGAGTAGACAATATGCAGGTTACATTGGTACACTGTGAAATGCAAAAGAGGTCAGTCTCCTAAAATGAACCCATTGCTGGATGGCAAAAACAGGCATTTTAGTGGAGTTGTTGCATCCTGGGGGCCTTCAACCAAGCACAAGTAAGACTTACCATCTAGATACAATACTGTTGATTTGTAATGGAATAAGCAATTATATTATACAGGCCTAACCCAGTACCTTAGTATTTGTCTTTACAGAAATGGTTCAGCAGTTTTGTCCCTCTTGTCTTTTTGTTAAATAAACCAACTCCATTTTTATCTAGACTTGTAGCAAAGGTTCGGTCTCTTAAAATTGACTCAATGTAAGATGGCCAGCAATACAATATTTTTATTAAAGTTTCTGATACCTTTTGCTACAGTTTCCAACACATGCTGCTACAAGGAATTATTTAAAAGCAGCAGCTCCTGGTAGCCAATCAGAAAGCAACTTTTCAAGATCACATCAATCTTCTGATTGGTTGCTGTAGGTTACTTCCTTTGGTTCCTATGAGTAAGCTTGAACATATCAAAATACTGATGTGTTTCTAAATGTAAATGAACTTATTACAGATATTTAGATAGTGCTGATTACTTAAGCACTTTACATATTATATGTTCCCATCAGTCCCTGTCCTCAAGGAGCCTATAATCTAAGGTCCCTATATCAAGGAGCGTACAATTTAAGGTCCCTGTCTCACATACATTCATACACCCATGCACACACTTATTGGATCAATTTGGAAAGTAGCCAGTTATCCTAGCAGCATATCTTTGGAGTGTGGGAGGAAACTGGAGTACCCGGAGGAAACCTATACAAGCACATTACAACATAAAGCCCCAAACACACGGACCAAATATCAGGCAGTATCGGTCGGTTCAACAGAAAGTGGGCGACATTCGGCCTGTGTGTATGGCAGCCGGTCTGACAGAAGCCAGACATTTGTCTGGCTCCTATCGAAGAAGCATGACTGAAAAAGGTCTGCCGACTGGCTACCAGTTTGTTCCCCCTGTCAGAACATAATAGCATAGCAGGGGAGATTGCTGTACTAACACCACTTGTATTAGTACAGCGATCTGTCAACTTTTTTTTGCTCAGCCCACTGGGTTGAATGAAAAAATAAACTGATAGTATGTACTAGGCATAAGTTTTGATCTGATTCAGACAAACAATGCATTATGTTGGGATAGACATGGGAAGTTGGGGTAGAATGAAGCACCACTACTAATTCCCCTGCTTAACACCAAGCATCGGCATACAGAGAACTTCAGCATAGTCTGCTTCCTAGTACAGAGAAAGTGAGGCCAGATTATAAAAGGATAACAAGATAAAAAGCTTAAGATTAGCCAAGTTTCATCCACTAACTTCTAGCAAGTTCTTTTGCCTTGCTTGCTGTTGTTTTATACATGATCAATTTAATCACAATTCCCACAAGTGTGTAACTTATCCTCTAGTGAAATCTGCCCCCTCCTCTTTTTACACCAGCTACAACAATTCATTTGTTAAGCCATTAGCTTCTGCCTTCGCATCATTGTCAACTGCTTCTGTGGTGTTTGCCTACTCGAGTTGTGTCAAGCAATCATCATAAAACTCACTTCCAATTGCCTTTTTGTGTTTGCTAGTGGAATGGGGTGTAGAACACATCTCATTTTCGTAATGGGGTTGTTTGCACTCAATTACTCTTCATTATCGTCTGTAAAATATGGCCATTGTCTCTTGCAGCTCAGTTAACAAACACATCACTATACTGAAAAGCAGCTGGGAGCCCTATGGGAACACAGAGGGTACTATCACTTCAGTAAATATAAGTATTAAACATAAAAACACACAAAATAAATGGTGAACTCTGTTTTGTATTCCTAGCAGCTTCACAGAAACATATTTGTCTGCTCAAACACCATTCAGACATTTATTTGAATATTCTTGATGTTCTGGCCCTGATCTTAAAAAACCTGTACTGACAGAAATATGGAAGCTACCACTGCTGACCTCCTTGTGAATATACCAATTTACCCGCTGTTTCTGGCTTCAATACTTTCTGAGTTACTAACCTAAACAAACATCCAAAAATGAAAAATCTGGGTAGTTGTCACGTATACGTGATTCATAAAGTATTGGAGTAGTATGACAGCCAAGCTACTACTATTTTCAGCAAATGGCAAGCTTGCTCAATGAGTTTTCAGACTCAAGTAAGCCATTAGGGATTTCTAAGGACAGCTAAAGACACAGAAAGATCTACTGTGATTGTTCACTGACAGGTTGTTCAAACAATATTTCGTCTACCCGCCTTTGCCACATCCATATACAGTAGGCAATATCTGCTGTTGGCTTTCGCTTCCATAGATATGTGATGGTCACAGATATGTATCATCTGGTTTTCACTTAAAACTAAATCAAGATTCCATGGAACCTTGGGGATCCTTCGGAGGTTACTAAGGGGTAGATTTACTAAAATTGGTTCACTCAGAATCTGGTGTTTATGGTGCATGGTAACCAATCAGCTTCTAACCTCAGCTTGTTCAATTAAGCTTTGGCAATAAAATCTGGAAGCTGATTGGTTTCTATGCAGAAGTGAGCCTGATTTTGCTCTCGACAGTTTTAGTAAATAAACTCCTAAGGGTCCACTAAACAATTTGATTGATTGAATATTCCACTAATCACCAATGTCAGGGGGCCCTTCTATGTTGACAAATACCCTATCTACATTTTATTTATTTACATCAAGGTCATTACTAACTACTATAAAGAAGAGGTTTTTAAAAATAATTTGTGATAGATATGCCACATTATTTATTCCTTTTTTTTAAAACAAGGGTGTCCACCCAAGGCCCAGGGACCGCATGATGCTCAAGACGGTTATGAACACAGTCTGACACAAAATCTTAAACTTACATAAAAATGTTGTTTTTTGGAATTTTTTTGTATACATTTAACGAACACATGCAGCCAAAAAAACTAATTATAGTGTCTCTTTACTGGACTTTTATAAGTTTTATCTTCCCAAAGAAAAATATCCCACTCTTCACAATTACACCCTATTCATGTCATCGGTTTTTGGCAGCACCTATATTTGTGAGCAACTATTTTTATGGCTAAAGCACACAAAGGGCAAAATTAGACTAAAAATATCTGAGGAGCACCTTGAGAATTCATTGAGAATTGCTAGTACATCCTTCCAACCAGATATTGACGCTTTCATCAAAAACAGTGTCAAATATTGCACTAGTTTTATGTTGCCCTCTTTTATTTTTATGTTTTAAAAAATGAAGTTTTATTACTCAGATGGTACATTATCTATATCAGCAATCGTTAATTCTGCCCAACATTTTCTACTCATCAGCTATCCTTATTGTTAGTGTATTTTATGTGTGGCCGAAGACAATTCCTCTTCTTCCAATGTGGCCCAGGAAAGTCAAAAGGTTGAACGCCCCTGATTTAAACGTTGTTGCAACTTTTTGATCACACTCTTGTAACTGGAGCTATAGAAATAATCATTTTTATGGGGGTTTCCTGAGACCTGATCATTATTTCTGTTTCAATATTTTCATTATATTTCCCACAAGTGTACAACAACCATAACATAATCACACTATGCAGGTCATGAGATCACTAAAAGCTAATTCCACCTTTTGTACCATGTTACATGTATTTAGGGTGTAACATATAGCATAGTGATAATTAGATCCCCTACCCCCAAACATTTAACCCATGTCTAAGAGGAGATATCTCTCATTTTAGAAAAACATACTCCTATTTTCTGTCTAATGAATAAAGGTGTACGTTTATCAAGCAGTGGTAAATGACCATTGCTATGTTCTCTGGCATTCTAAGAGGAGACAGCTCTCCTCTGAGTTCCTGATTATGAAGTGGTGTAGATATCGCTTCTCCTGATGAGGAAAGAAGCAATCTACAAACGCTTTGAACTCTGGAAAATGGCTGTTGCTGCTGTAATCTCGCATGATTAAGTGAGATTACAGTAACAAGAGATCAGTAAAATACACAGCTGTCAGTTTATTAAGCAGTAGTAAATTACCTCTGCTGAGGTGGTGGCTCTCCTCAGTAAACACGTACACAATAATAATTTTATATATATATTTATTGCAGGTACTTATATAGCGTTGTCATTTTATGTAGCACTTTACATATATATAGTACATTCACATCAGTCCCTAACACTCAAGGGGCATACAATCTAAGGTCCCTAATTCACATTCATACATACACATAATAGGGCCAATTTAGACAGGATCCAATTAACCTACCAGCATGTGTTTGGAGTGTGGGAGGAAACTGGAGTACCCAGAGGAAACCCACGCAGGGACAAGGAGAACATGCCAACTCCAGGCAGGAGGTACTGTGGCTGGGATTTGAACCAACGACCCTAGTACTGCCAGGCAGAAGTGCTAACAATTTAGCCACTGTGCTGCCTATATATATATATATATATATATATATATATATATATATATATATATATATATATTATATATATATATATATATATATAGTGTGTGTGTATACATATACAGGTATACAGGTGAAACTCGAAAAATTAGAATATTGTGGAAAAGTTCATTTATTTCAGTAATACAACTTAAAAGGTGAAACTAATATATGAGATAGACTCATTACATGCAAAGCAAGATAGTTTAAGCCGTGATTTGTCATAATTGTGATGATTATGGCTTACAGCTCATGAAAACCCCAAATCCACAATCTCAGAAAATTAGAATATTACATGCAATCAATAAAACAAGGATTGTATCGGACCTCTGAAAAGAATAAGCATGCATATGTACTCGGTACTTGGTTTGGGCCCGTTTTGCAGCAATTACTGCTTCAATGCGGCGTGGCATGGAAGCTATCAGCCTTTGGCACTGTTGAGGTGTTATGGAAGACCAGGATGCTTCAATAGCGGCCTTCAGCTCTTCTGCATTGTTCGGTCTCATGTCTCTCATCTTTCTCTTGGCAATGCCCCATAGATTCTCTATGGGGTTCAGGTCAGGCGAGTTTGCTGGCCAATCAAGCACAGTAATCCCACGGTCATTGAACCAGGTTTTGGTGCTTTTGGCAGTGTGGGCAGGTGCGAAGTCCTGCTGGAAAATGAAGTCAGCATCCCCATAAAGCTAGTCTGCAGAAGGAAGCATGAAGTGCTCCAAAATCTCCTGGTAGACGGTTGCTTTGACCCTGGACTTTATGAAGCACAGTAGACCAACACCAGCAGATGACATGACTCCCCAAATCAGCACAGACTTCCTCCATACTCTGGGTCCTTGGTTTCCAAATGAGATGCAAAAGCTGCTCTCATCAGAAAAGAGGACATTGGACCACTGAGCAACAGACCAGATCTGTTTTTCTTTAGCCCAGGTAAGACGCTTCTGACGTTGTTTGTTGTTCAGGAGCGGCTTGACAAGAGGAATATGACATTTGAAGCCCATGTCCAGGATCCATCTGTGTGTGGTGGCTGTTGATGCACTGACTCCAGCCTCAGTCCACTCCTTGTGAAAGTCCCCAACACTTTTGAATGGCCTTTTCCTGACAATCCTCTCTAGGCTGCGGTCATCCCTGCTGCTTGTGCACTTTTTTCTTCCACACTTTTCCCTTCCACATAACTTTCTATTAATGTGCTTTGATACAACACTTTGGGAACATCCAACGTCTTTTGCAATTACCTTTTGAGGCTTTCCCTCCTTATGGAGAGTGTCAATGATGATTTTCTGCACAACTGTCATGTCAGCAGTCTTTCCCATGATGTGATTCCTACTGAACCAGACTGAGAGACCATTAAAGGCTCTGGAACCCTTTGCAGGTGTTATGGCCTAATTAGCTGATTAGAGTGGGACACTTTGAGCCTAGAATATTGCACCTTTTCACAATATTCTGATTTTCTGAGATTGTGGATTTGGGGTTTTCATGAGCTGTAAGCCATAATCATCACAATTATGACAAATCACGGCTTGATCTATCTTGCTTTGCATGTAATGAGTCTATGTCATATATTAGTTTCACCTTTTAAGTTGCATTACTGAAATAAATGAACTTTAGCACGATATTCTAATTATTCAAGTTTCACCTGTATATATATATATATATATATATATATATATATAAAATATATATACACACACTATATTGCCAAAACTATTGGGACACCCCTCCAAATCATTTTATTCAGGTATTTTAATCACCTCCATGGCCACAGGTGTATAAAATCAAGCACCTGGGCTTGCAGACTGCTTCTACAAACTTTGGGAAAGATTGGGTAGCTCTCAGGAGCTCAGTGAATTCACTGTACCGTACCGTGATAGGTTGCCACCTGTGCAATAAGTCCATCCGTGACTTTTCCAGGCTACTAAATATTTCACATTCAAATGTTAGTGGTATTATAACAAAGTGGAAGCAACACAACAGCAACTCAGCCCCAAAGTGGTAGGCTATGTAAAGTGACAGAGTGGGGTCAGCACATGCTGATGCGCACAGTGCACAGAAGTCACCAACTGTCTGCAGAGTCAATAGCTAAATACCTCCAAACTTCATGTGGCCTTCAGATAAGCACAACAACAGAGCGTAGAGAGCTTCATGGAATGGGTTTCCATGGCCGAGCAGCTGCATCCAAGCCTTACATCACCAAGTGCAATGCAAAGTGTTGGATGCAGTGGTGTAAAGTACACTGCCACTGGACTGTAGCGCAGTGGAGAAATGTTCTCTGGAGTGATGAATCATGCTTCTCTGTCTGGCAATCCTATGGACGTGTCTGGGTTTGGCGGTTGCCAGGAGAATGGTTCTTGCCTGACTGCATTGTGCCAAGTGTCAAGTTCGGTGGAGGGGGGATTATGGTGTGGGCTTTTTTTTCCAGGGCTTGAGCTTGGCCCCTTAGTTCCAGTAAAGGGAACTCTTAAGGTGTCTGCATACCAAGACATTTTGGACAATTGCATGCTCCAAACTTTGTGGGAACATTTTGGGGATGACCAGGGGCGGACTGACAACTCATGGGGCCCCTGGGCAATAGGGGATCATGGGGCCCCTGTGTCCAAACTCAAAAAAGCCTATGAAAAAGGTAACGGGGCATCTCATGGGGCCCCCTACTGACCCCGGGCCCTCGGGCAGTGCCAAAGTTTCCAAATGGTCAGTCTGCCCCTGGGGATGACCCGTTCCTGTTACAACATGACTGCGCACCAGTGCACAAAGCAAGGTCCATAAAGACATGGATGAGCAAGTTTGTTGTGGAGAAACT
This sequence comes from Staurois parvus, assembly GCF_062004578.1. Lineage (NCBI taxonomy): Eukaryota > Metazoa > Chordata > Amphibia > Anura > Ranidae > Staurois > Staurois parvus. The sequence continues at coordinate 898,551 of NW_028318090.1, read as the reverse complement.
TGACTGACCTGCACAGAGTTCTGACCTCAACCCCATGGAACACCTTTGGGATGAATTAGAGCGGAGACTGTGAACCAGGCCTTCTTGTCCAACATCATTGCCTGACCTCACAAATGCACTTCTGGAAGAATGGTCACATATTCCCATAGACACACTCTTAAACTTTGTGGACGGCCTTCCCGGAAGAGTTGAAGCTGTTATAGCTGCAAAGGGTGGGACAACTCAATATTGAACCCTACAGACTAAGACTGGGATGCCATTAAAGTTTATGTGTGTGTAAAGGCAGGCGTCCAAATACTTTTGGCAATATAGTGTATATATATATATATATATATATATACACAAAAACACATATATATTTAGAAACTGCTCTAGGGTTTTGGGGGTATTGTGAAAGGCAGGGGTGCTTTCCCACTGTCTTGGAAGCTTTGATGGAAGAGGAGGAAAGTCTAAAAACTTCCTCCTTCCTCCTCAGAATTCCAGCGATTCTCCTGTCTCTCCCCAATTCTCCATCTCTGGGCTGGAGAATCTGAAGGGAGAATTTTCACACAGATCACCAGTGAAAGGCTGACATCGCTTCTTCATAAACTAGTCGTTTCTGTGTCTGTCAATTGCAGATTCTCTGTGTGCAGAGAAGATCAGCAGAGAACATGTTCTCTGCTGATCTTCTCGGTGTCATACATTACTAATGTACTGAAATCAGCAGCGATCCTCAGGAGCACTGTTGATCTCATTTTTATAAACGGACACCAAAGTAAAATCATTAATATGTGTAAAAAAAATTCTGAGAGAAATTTCTTACTCCATCCAAAATGAAAAAAAAAAGTGTGTTTTGAGCATACTTTACAAACATACTTAACCATTCAGGGAGACATTGATTTCATTTATAAGTAAATATGTCTCTTTTCTTTTAGAGTTAAACAATAAAAATCTATCAATGATAAATCTATAAACCAGAGTCAGATGCTGTGTGCAGGAGAGAACCGACAACGGCTGTGAAATGCCTGGAGAGTGACGTCAGGTCGCCTGCCTCTCCTGCACACGCCTGAACAATGAAGCCGCAGCTGACAGCTCAGCGTGGGACCGGAGCGGCTGTAGAACAGGTATGTATAGCAATTTCTTCTTTACAGGGTTAGATAGATTTCTTTTAGAATGTGGCTGCAAGTAGGGTTGGAGTTAGGTTTTGGGTGAACTTCTATTTTAAGGAACTCATTTATATTCATGACGCAGGAATTGAAAATAATTCTCCCACTTTACAGTCAATGTACATGTGTATTTGTAGTCTCCTGTAATGTGCATACAGTTTTTATGTTTGTTCTATGGATGTTTTTAAGTTATTTCTGTCTTTTTTTGTAAAAGCCTGTGTTTTGGAAAATCAACAGTTATTCAGTACATTTTTTCATATTCATTCATAGCTAGCTTCATCCCCAGAGATTGCACAGCTACATTTATAGTCACATTTACACATGAGGACATGTATGCTCGGGGGTGTAAAAATGCACATGCTCACATCTATAAGTACGTACACCCCCTAATAAAGTGTATTCTGGGTTTAAAGTTGCCCTGAATATTTTGCATCTCTTATCAGCCTGACATAGGACCACAGAGTTGTATAGGTTGTTACACTTGTGGAATTTTGTTGCTTTCTCTTACTTAGCAACATTTTGCTGAATTTTGGGCTGATTTATTACTTGGTATGCCTTCATTAGAGTCAATCTGTCAGAATAATGCTAACCACCCAGTGCTTAGTCCATGGTGCCTTCAATAATAGAATTGTTTTGCCATAATACTGTTCTATAAAGAGTTCATTTATCAAATATTTGGTGTGCCAAAGGTCAAGATTTGGTGCAATCTCACAATGAAGTATACCACGTATGTTACACAGAAAAAACGATTAGTCAAGTAAAGTGATAGTGGGCTACACCAGAGCTGTTTCATATGTTGGAAGCTGATATTCTTCAATTTTAATGTAAGATATTTAATAAAGATTTATATATTTTACTATATTTATTTCAGGTACTTATATAGCACTGTCAATTTACACATATATATTGTACATTCACATCAGTCCCTAACCCTCAAGGGGTGTACAATTTAAGGTCCCTAATTTACATTCATACATACACATATTAGGGCCAATTTAGATAGGATCCAATTAACCTACCAGCATGTCTTTGGAGTGTGGGAGGAAACTGGAGCACCTGGAGGAAACCCACACAAGCACAGGGAGAACATGCACACTCCATGGTTGGTAATTGAACCCATGACCCATTTACTGCAAGGTAAACATGCTAACCACTAAGCCACTGTGCCGCCCATTATATACTACTGATTATCTCCTATCTCACCTTATGAGGAATATGGAAGAGTGGAAACAGGAACATTAGGAAGCCTGGAGAGTGTTACTATCCACTGGTTTAAAGCCTGTCATTTATTTCCAGAGGGTAATTATTCATTGTTGCACTCATTAATATTGAGTGTGTAGAGCTCACCATTAGAGTTTTGGTTATTATTCATTTCACTATTTGGAGTGATCACTTATGTCTCATAGTTTGAAGTTGGAATGGTCACTATTTTGATTATCATCACGAGTATATTTACTTATTGAGAGATTGATATATTGTTTAAAGTTTTTTTTTTATTTTTTTTTTTTTATTCACGTGTGAGTACACGTTATGCAGTTGCCATGATACACGGTTTTCACAAGTTTGCATGCTTGCTCAGTTTAAAGGTAATACACTATCATAAGTTTATTTCTTTGAGGTTCACAAAGAATTTTGGATATTCCATACTGGATGATTAACCACTTGCCTACCAGGCACTTATACCCCCTTATTTACCAGGCCAATTTTCAGCTTTCAGCGCTGCCGCACTTTGATTGACAATTGCGCGGTCATGCAACATTGTACCCATATGAAATTTTGATCATTTTTTTCTCACAAATAGAGCTTTCTTTTGGTGGTATTTAATCGCCACTGGGCGCTTTACTTTTTGCGCTATAAATTAAAAAATGCAAAAAATTTGAAAAAAAAAAAAGTTTCTTTGTTTCTATTATAAAATTTTTCAAACAGGTAATTTTTCTCTTTCACTGATGTGCGTTGATGAGGCAGCACTGATGGGCACTGATAGGCGGCACTGATGGGCACTGATAGGCAGTACTAATGAGGTGGCACGGATAGGCAGCACTGATAGGCAGCACTAATGAGGTGTCACGGATAGGCGGCACTAATATGCAGCACTGATAGGCGGCACTGATAGGTGACACTGATGATGGGTACTGATAGACGGCACTGACTGGCATCACTGCTGGGCACTGACTGGCGGCACTGACTGGCACAACCGCTGGGCACTGACTGGTGGCACTGACTGGCAGCACTGGTGGGCTGCACTGGTGGGTGGCACTGGTGGGCGGCACTGGTGGGTGGGCACAGGTGGGTGGCACTGGTGGGCACAGGTGGGTGGCACTGGTGGGCACAGGTGGGTGGGCACAGGTGGGTGGCACTGGTGGGCACAGGTGGGTGGCACTTCTGGGCACAGGTGTGTGACACTGCAGAGTGACACAGGTAGGTGCACTGCTGGGCACAGGTGGGTGCACTGCTGGGCACAGGTGGGTGATCTGCTGGGCACAGGTGGGCGGAGCTAGTGGGCGCACTGCTGGGCACAGGTGGGCGGAACTTGTGGGTGGCACTGCTGGGCACCAATCATCAGGGCACTGATCATCAGTGCCCTGATGATCGGTGCCGATCCTCGCTCTGACAACTGCCGGTTCTCGGCAGTACTTTCCTCACGATCTGACAGCGTGAGGAAAATGCAGCCGAGAACCGGCACTTGCATTTCCCTGTGATCAGCGTGTCATTGGACACCGCTGATCACGTGGTAAAAGGCCGGTGTGATTGGCCTTTTACCACATCACGTGATCAGCTGTGTCCGTAGGACACAGCGATCACGGAGATCGCCGGGTGCGTGCCCCCTGGGGCGCGCAGGAGAGCGCGTTCTGGGGGGACGTCATATGACGTCCACCCAGAACTGGCCGGCCGCAGTGCAGCCGTCATTCGGCTATCTGCGGTCAGCAACTAGTTAAAGAGGGATATGAGTTTGCTTGAGAATTAGGAAGACATTTTTACAGAGACACTTTGGACACATTTTTTTGGGACATTCTTTTGGGCTATTTAGGTTGATATAATTTTGGGATTTATTTTAATATTTATTCATTTTCGTATCTAATTTTATGTATGTATTATATATATTGGGATAGGTTTATTTATGTTTAAAGAAGAGTTTGGTTACATAGATAGTGGGCATAGCTTTGTTATTAATTTACATAGGACATTCATATATCACATGTTGGTAGAGTAACTTTACCTCTATAGTAACCATTCTTCTTCTTTCTCAATGCAGGTAAATAATGAATTACAAGCAGAAGCAACATGCCATCATAGAGTTCTTAAAGCGGAACTAGACTGTATCTGAGCACCACAGACCAAAAGCGCTATTTAATTTATTTTTAATATTCAAAGTAAAATTCCCCCATTCATCCATGTCTACTTGCTTTATTTTGCTTCATTTTGAAAAATACCCCTAGCATTTCTGGCTGTGGCCATCTTGCGTAAGGGCAGATGATTCATGTAGCATTTCCTTCCTGGAATTCATCTGCCCTTAGCTCAGGCATGCAAGCAGGAGGGTGGGCATAGCTGAGAAAACCCCTCCTCCTTCCCTCCTGAAGACTCCTGGGATGTATGACATCATTTGCCTAGGCAAGGAAACTAGGGAGTAACTAAAGAAATGTAAAAAAAAAACAAGTAAATATGCTATAGGATTCAAAATAGTCAATGTTGATTGAGAGAGTGAAATTCCACTTTGATGAAGGACCTTGCAGGCTGTCTGACATCCACAGGGGGCATCAGAATGTTTACAGAATGCTGCCTTGTCATTGGTGACTCTTGTTAGTGGAGTCACGTCTGTAAACAGCTTGTAACCCTTCTGTGGAGGGCAGACAGCCTGCATCCTTCTTTTCTCATGAACTCAGTGACAGCATCTTGCTTTGCTTGAAATCCATTATTTACCTACAATGAAAAAGAAAAAGAAGGAAAGCTGCCTACAGAAGAAGAGTTACACTATCGACATATGAAATAATGCAAAAGTTGCACTTTTGCATTACTTTTGGTAGAGCCATATAAACTGTATATTTATGTGTGTGTATATGTATATATATATATATATATATATATATATATATACCGCTTTGCCAGTCTGTCCTATGAATGGTACTGGAACGGGGAAATTTGTACAATTTTTGCTATAAAATATGGATTGTAGCAGGTTCCTGAATCTAGTTTACTGTGCAAATTCTCCCATCTATAAACTAAGCCCACACACCCACTCTGCTATATATGTTACAGATGTTAGCCTAATACAATTCACAGATGTGTTTTTCCCCATGTCAGCTGGTACACTGAGCACAATACAATGGGTTTTAATGAAAACACTTGCATGTGGTCTGAATGTTTATCAAAAACAGTGAGAGAAAAAATAATCATTGCATATGCCCCAGCCATGTATATATAAGACAATACACATGCACGTATGTGGGTGTTCCAAATTAAACTTAAGACAAACTATGATGCACATTAAAAAACATGATTCTGGCCTCACAGAAAAAAATGGGATAGTGTTTTAGAACTATGTCCCCTGGAAATCACTTTACATAACCAATTAACAATCTAAAGAAAATAGAGGAAACGTTGTACAATGGGAGCAAATCTTTTACTCTGGCTCAGTTGTGCTCAGTTGTACCATGCAGCCTTCAGTCATGGCTGCACAAAAGTTATTTTAAATTTGATATGTGTTGCTGTTAGAGGCATAGGGACTCCATAATCCACAAGGGACTGTTGTACTAAAGTGAGGCTGCCAGTGGGAGTGATTAGTGTTTTTTCTTCCTTGCTGGAAGATATATAGTTGTGCTTAGTGGAAGAATATTGGTATGGTTGAAGAACTAACAAATAACAAAGAACAGATCACTCTACATAATTGACAGCACAAGATTCTTCAAAGAATTGTTAAAATGGGAATATTTTGAAATAATTTCTAAAAAAAGTACATAAAATTTTATAAATGAAGTTTTATAAGTTGAAAAATAACCTTCTGTTTGCTATATTTCCAATTAATATATTGTTAAAAGCCTAACTTCAACCAAATCATGTTTTTTCTTTCTTTTTTTTTTTTTGGATAGCATGAAAAAAATGTATACAATTCTGTCCAGATTTCCCTTTGTCTGTGACCCCAATGGGAAATTTTCCCTCACCATATGTCCTTGTAACACCTGTAAAAGAAATGGGGAATGTATTTGTCAAGACAGGAAGGCACAGAAAGCAAAAAAAAAATGTCACAAGTCTGAACCCTTCCTTGCTTTAATAAAAATGCCTTTTTTGGCATTTATCCTTGTCCCTGCTGGAGACATGTTTTTGTCATTTACTGTCCAGATAAGAAGTGAGGGGAAATCTCAGAGATGGCAATACAAACCTGGCATAGGTTCTAACCATTCTCTGCTCTGTCTGTGTAGAGTCATGTGCCTCAGTTCCTCTCTCTCTCTTTCCACTTTCTTCTTCTGAGGTTTCCAATCCAACAACCCAGAGACAGGAAGTACTATACATAATTAATTTTATGATAAGTAGCATAACTAGATTATTTGCAAATACAAACAGGAGAGGGCACAGATCTCTAGAATTATTTTCATTTACTACATTCAGCTACATTTACATAATAATTTTGTGATTGGTATATTTTTTTCAGCTGCTTGATTTTTATGTCTGTATAATGTTGTATGCAATATGCTTTGTTGGTATACAGCATATTGGTTTTAATGGGCAGCTCCTGCTATAATCTGGGGGTTAAATGATGGGGACTTCAAAAAGTAAGAAAGGCACAATCTATATCTGGAAACTAAGCTTCCTATGAGTTGCATAAAATATGAAAACAGTGTTCCAGTTGTTTACTTATGGTCATTTTAATAAGGTTTGTTGGATTCCTCCAAAACCTGGCTTGTCTATGGTCAATCAATCCAGCCGATAGTCAGTCTCCAGTTGACTTTTCCAGAAAAAACCCTTAACACTTCAAAGTTCAACCATTGGACAAGAAAGGTAATTTTGGGACTTCCTTACCAATAATTAACTCATGGGCTAGTTGCCCCAATTTTTTAGGCTAACAAATAACCACTCAGATACTTAGAAGCAAGGGTGATATCAGTGACTATTTGTCTTCCTTTGAGTGAGTATTTGACTTCCTTTGTCACCCCAATAACTGATGGATACCAAACATGCTTGCATGCATAATGGTCCAATTTACCCAATATCAAATGTATTGAAGATCGCTCTATCCATTACAAAAAACAAGAAGTAGCACCCTAATTTTCCTATCAATGTTTGTCTTTACTCTTCTTGTGGCTCTAGGTATGAAGTGCATTTTATTGACCCAGACCCATATTCCTGTAATTTGTCTTTTTGACAAACATGGACCAATAGACATCCAGTTTAAGTCTAGCATCCTTCAAAGTTAAACGTTAAGCTTTATTATAGTTCATTTAAAATAGCTGTAAAAACTGCAAAATATGGATGACGGCACAGGTCTAGCTTTTTTGGCTACTCTCACCTTGGACAAAAGTCATACATTAGTTCAAGTTCTCTCCTGAAGCATAGATGGTGAAGTCCACCTTGCAAACATTCAAGCGACCAGAGGTAGATCATGGAACACAATTTTAAAAGTGAAACTCCCTTTAATACATGTATCTTATTAGTACAAAGTTGTATTTTTTGTGACAGGCTCACTTTGATAGCCATTGTATTTAAGACAACTGATGTTTTTGGTTTAGTGATCCTTTAAGCAATCAAAAGTGAATTGGCAGCAAATGAATGAAACATTGCCACTTATGAACACAATCGGCTAACACAGCATGAGTGTTTATGTTCCCACATTACAGAGGACACAACAAAACATGTATATGTATGAACCAAAGCTTCTGCTTATAGCTAAGTAACATTGCTTAGGGTCGAATTAAGATGGCAATTGTCATACCCCTGACAGGATGAAGACTATTGTAAATGATTGAAATCCTGCTGTGGTATACAATGCTAAAAGATATCATGGAGTGCATAATACAGGCCAACAGTTTGCAAATAAAGAGTTTTTTTTTATTGAGCTCTATATCTAGATATCTAGAGCCATTTCTTTTACAGGTAAAAATGGCCTCTATAGAACACTGTGCTGTAAAATATGTAAAGTCATGGAAGCCTTTAAAGACTGTTACAGCAGACCACGAGATAATTAGGAGAGTAATTAGTGCATTACTTTTTTTTTTTTATGGGCAGGGCTCATTCAGACTTTGTCATACTGCTGTGTGGTGTTGTGTGGCGCATGTTTTTGCATGCGTTAATATGCATTGCGTTAAGACAGCACGTTTAACACACTAAAATGTCTAAAAAAAATGGCAACACAGTGCACCACAACATACTGTAGTCGCATTACCATAAGTTGCGAATCATGTGCAAATCATGTGCACTGGGGCTAAGTTGTTATCCATTGTCACTGTGGGGTTGACTACTAAAGGCAAATAAACTGTTCACTTTGCAAGGAAAGTTGCACTTTTCAGGGGAATTTGCCCCAGAACTTAGTGAATGTTGTGAAACTTTGGAAAGAGCTCTAGGAAAATTATCTTGAAAAGAGCAATTTCCCCTGCAAAGTGAACAGACTGTTTGCCTTTAGTGAATCAACCTCACTGCCTCTGTGCAACTGTTCTTCCTGTTTCTAGACTCTGCCCCATGATTACACCATCTATGTAATCCAATGATCAGAAGTAGGAATGGGCATACCACTCAAAGTCTTGATAGGACCCTATTATGCTACAACAAAGTATGTCCAGGCACTGTCACATGTGAGGAAGTACCTTTTATCAGGAATGAAAAAAAGTACATTTTGCTACTCCTCTGTCACATTAAACAATGCAAATGTATCACTGTTAATAGTAGTAATAATAATAATAGTAATAATAATATTTCTATAGAGTTTTTCTTTTTTAGGGTTGAAATCACATAAAATTGATTTAAATATAACCAGCACAGCCCTCCAACCCTCTTGCCAAAAATTTAAAGTACTATAAAACTACATGCAAAAAATACTTTTAATAGGTCAATAATTGTATCATAGTCATAAATGCCAGTGAATCAAATAAACACCTTCAACTATGTAATAAATCACAACTTGGAAAATTCAAAGTAACAAATTGCAAAATTGCAAGAAAACCCCCCCAGAAAAATAGAACTATGTGAAGTCTTCAAATTTGATATTAAAAAAAAATTCAGTTTTCATAACTCTCATCAATTCTTGTGCTCATCAATCCATGGCACGACACTCATGCGGCCCCCACTCATGTATGTGTTCACTGTCATAGTAGACATCTATATTTATAGAAGGTCAATCATGCTAATGATAATGTGACTGCTACAATCAGCCAATCCGAAATGGTACTCACATAAAACATGTATGTATAGACCATTTTTCCAATGTATCACATGAGCCACCTGTGCATTCCTTTTTTTGTCTGGTACTCTGGTCATGTCCCTCTGTCCTCCAATGGCTATACTGAATCTCCTCCAGAAGCCTGATGACATCATGGACCAACCATGTCTTACGCATTGCGTTTGGGTACGGACTTTCTCAGAAGCCTTCTCAAATTGGTGTTGGGATCTTTGAAGAGAAGGATTTCTCAGATGCTGGGTGACTAGATGTGCCTTGAGTTGGTTTTTAAAAATATCCAGAGAGGGTGCTTCCTGGACAATGGATGTCAGTGAGGTCCATATAGCAGTTGGGGGCATGTAATTCTTATTTCTCTAAAAACAGGAAAATAAATCAGCCTCATTCAAATTGCCTCTTCTTGCAGTATTTTTTTAAAATCAGTGTATGTCAAAATCAGTGGTGTCTCCAACCCAAAAAATTCTTTCTTTGATGTGTTCCACCATTCCTTGCTTGCTCACAAGGATAGGGTAAGTCCCCTATCCTTGTGAGAAAGCCAGGAGTGGTGAAACACATCAAGATAGGCTGGTTTTGGGTTGGAGACATCATTGTATGCAGACAATGCACTGATTGTTAAAAATCCTGCAAGAAGAGCCAATTGGAGTTAGGCTGATTTTTTCCTCTTTTCAATGAAGAGTGGAGACAGACTGTGATGGCTGGCACCCAGGTTGTTCATGTGCAGGAGAGGCCAGTCTTGAGCAGAGCTATGGACCTCTGTGTGTTTCTCTTTTTTTCTCTGAGATGCAAATGGTGCATATGGGAGTATAGATAAACATTCTCTCAGATAGGTGGGCCCAGGTTATTTAGGGTTTTTGAGTAAGTAGTTAGACAGAATATAAGTATAGGTCCATTTTAAAGCCCACCCAATCTTCTTAGACCATTTTAAGAAAATCAACCTCAAAAAAAGTATTCTTATTTTATTGTAGAGTTTAAATTAATGTATGCATTATTCTGCTTACATTTATTATACTGACATGTAGTGTAAATAAGTTAGAGGTCTGTCCACTGCCATTTTGGTTCCTGCCTTGGTTGAAAAGTGGGCAAAGCCATACATAATAAAGGCATTCTTCATTTTATATAGAAAACAAAGAAAACAATTACTAGTGACAAAGTGACAATTACTAGGGACAAGTGACAAAAATTTTCCAACATGTTGGTAAACTGTTAACACTTCCAACAAAGGTATGTGCTTTATTATTTGTGGACTACATTGAGACTCTTCACATTTAGTACATTGGGCATATTGATTTACTTAGGTCATAAGAAGCCTGGCAACTTTTACTTTACAGCCTGTACTGTAGTTGGGAAAGACCAGACACCAATTAGCCTTTACGAGATTAAGAAGTCTAGCCAACCTGTGGAATTATTTTTATTCACAATCCTGATATTGATAATACTAGCTTAAGTGATAATTATTTATTGTTTTTTACAGCCAAGTTTATAAAATCTTTTTTTTTTTCACACAGTATCTATTCTTGATAATAATCTTTTTTTCAAAAGAGAAAAAAAAACTATTGTTAAAAGACTAGTGAAAAAGAAATTCAAAGCAAGGAAAGGATAAGCATCTGGTTGAGCGTGAAAATTCAATCTGACAACTAAAGGAAATCGTGAGAAAACAAGGGAAAAAAAAGGAAAAACAAGATGAGGAATAAGTAAATCATGAATCGCTCTTACAGTTTCCTAACTTTATAAAACCCAAAATTAAGTTTAATCATATGACTCAATTAACAAATATATAAAAAGAAAAGCGTTGGTCATGGAACTGTTGCTTTAACCCTTTAAGAAGGAGTTTCTTGTGAAAAAAAAAACAAGCAGATTAATGTGTTGCAGGCCTCCCTAAGTACTGAAAAAGGTTAAGGCCCTTTCATCACATTCTTTTCTGGGAAGGCTCTGTAGACACAATAGGGATTACAAGTCTCTTTGATGAAGTCTCCCTCATTTGAACCTGTTTCTCTTTCCCCCATGAAACTAAAGATAATCTCCCTGAAATGAACATTTCCCCTTTTGAATGATGGCTCAGACAAATGATAAGGGTTGAAAAAGCAGAGACACACTGACAAAAGGAAAGCAAAAACATCCAAAAAGTAAAAGCAGAAGATTAGGTAATATGACATCCCATTGAAATACAGAATGGGCTACCCCGTGGAAACCAAAAGGAGTCGTCTCTGAGTATTAGCAGACTCGGCAAGTTGCTGACTTCTAGTTCTGTGGCACGCCACTTATTTATACAGTTAAAATGCTGGGAGCTTTTATGTTTATCACTCTTACTGTTGCTTCTAAAAGGGTTTTCTACTTCTAACAAGAAATTGAAAGATCTCTCCATGTGACCATAAACAAAGGTCTGTAATGATCTCCATAGTTTAGAACCTCTGCAGATTTTTATAGTTTAAAAACAGCAACTGTACACTATATTATGCAAGTTTCTGTAATCCCAATACTTTTATGTATCTGATTATATTGATGCTCATCTTTTTTTTTAGAATTCTATTTTATTGTTTTTTCAGGTAGAAAAAGGTTGTTACATACTCCAGGTGAATCAACCCAAGCAGGAGGGTCACTTGTGCAAAGACAAAAACTGCCAACACCCATACTACTAACAGAAGTTGTACCTAACAAGAGGGCTCATATACAAATTCACAATGCCATGAGGTATGTAGAAGGGCATCTTTCTATGGAAGGCAAGGACTGCTAAATCAAAAATGTGAGGGCAATGGAATAAGAAGATCTTAACAGGCATTAGGGGACAGGTTCTACAACAGTTTTTGTAAGTGTCCTAGTAAAGAAGGAGGTTTGCGTTAACCAGGTGTTTCCATTAAGCAACAGAAATGGGTGATACTTTTTTCCAGTGCATGGCAATTCTAGCTTAGCATAGTAATAGGCCCAGAAGTGGCCTTTGGGCCACAGTAAGGACCAGGTCGCCAACCACTTCCAGAAGGCAATTTTTGATGTTGGGAAGAGATGAATTTTGGAGACCTTGCTGATGACATCCAAAATGGTAAGCCAGAACTGAGAAATAAACATCCAGGTCCAAACAATGTGAAAGAAATCTCCATCCGGGAGACTGCATCTCCAACAGGCACATGATATAGATGGCCAGAGCTTGTGGAGTCTATGGGGAGTGAAATACGCCATGTGAAGTATTTTAAATTTGATCTTCCTGTCTCTGATAAAGACTTTCTTTCTGATCATTTTTACTATAATTTATACCATCAATAAAAAACTTATTAAGTGACAAAAAGTTTTCATTTATTTTACTGATGGTGTAGCCATTTCTTTGAAGCAGCTGTGCGCTAGCAATTTTGATTAGGAGATGGGATGAAGATGTTCAGGAAAATTTTCAGCCAAACGTTTTTACATATTCAGGCTGAAGTTCACAGCTAATGGAGGTAGGTCTTAAAGTCAGATTTCAAATTTGGTTGAGTAGTGGGTGTACAGATGATACCCAAAGGCTACTTCTTCATCACATCTATCTTAATGTTCTGTTTTTTTATTTTCTTTTTTTATTTAGTTTTTTATTTTACAAATTCCCTTTTTCATCAATGAATTCACTGATAAATTAGCTTATGAATTCTAAACCAATCAAAGGGAGAGATCGATTATTTAGCTGCTTGCCCCAGCAAAAATGCAAACAGAAATTACCCCCTTTGGGACTTTAATGCAGTATACATGCCATCACACATATATTTATAAGGAACTTTTTTTACTTATATACTTTATTGTACAGAATTGTTATTAGAAAATATATTACGATTTAAAAACACACCGGCTCTGATAGCTATTCCAGAGATATATTCTCTTTTTGAACTTACAACAATACAACATTCCCAAGATAACCCCAATGCGTTTCGATCATTTCACTTTTAGATCTTCAAAGGACATAGAAGCAAGAGGAATTTCTGAAGAAATATATTTGAGATTAATAATACATTTTATATAAGGATGTCAATAACAATTATACAATCTCCATTTTCATACTTACAAAAACGTTAGGCAGTAAATGTTTATCAGAACAGTCATAAAAATACTGGCTTTCAAGATGGAACTGCATGGTCCAACATTCGGTGATGTAAGCTATCAGGAGGACAAGAGTGGTCACATACCCATCTCGTAATACTGGGGGCAGAGAGGGAAAGTAAAATCACCCTTCATATCCTTCTATAATCATCATATAAGAACACATAGAAATTAGAGACAAAGCATTTACAAGAGGCAAAAAGATTTATAAGTCAGTCAGTAAGTAAAGTGCTGACCATACAGTATGTGGGGCAAAGCCAGTGGACACAACGAACTAGAATATTCCTCGTTCTATAGCAAAGATACCAAGAATTCCAATGGGTTAGAAGCTATACCCAGGTGCCTAGTCTATAATAAAATCCAAATGGGGCTGTAAGAGTGCAGTCACAACCACATACAACAATGGGCATGTCTCCTACTATAAAACAGATGACTATTGTATTCATGAGTACATACTACCATCTAAGAAGAAGGGGAAGATGGGTCCAAACCCCTAAATGACTGTTCTACAAAATCTTGACCACTCTTGTCCTCCTGATACTTTACACCATTGAATGTTGAGCCATACAGTCCCATCTTGAACACCATTATTTTTATATAAGAGGTAAAAGTGAGACTCATTGGTTGTCTAGCTGTTGGCATTAAAGGTGAAACCTCTTACCCTCTAAACAATCATAAATATAAAAATGCAGCGCTGAAAAGAAACAAAAATATATCTAACGTGGGTGCTTACTAGCACTATAAGTGTTCAGTAAGTATATAGTGAACCATCATATAATGACAAATAAGAAAGTGATAATAAATAAATAAATATAAAGTGACTTTGGTGTATAATGAATAATGACATAAAAGGTAAAGTCCGAAATTCCGTGTTGGTGAAATCCATAATTGGAACTGGTAATATGACTGCACTCACCAGAAGCGCAAAATTAAAGCACATGTATATATATTATCCCATTGTGGTCATCTAGGTACAGGTAAGGATGGTGGAATCATCTGGCACACGGTCAGCATACAAGGCGACTCCAATCTCTCTCACAGGACCCTCTCAGCATCCAGGGACAACTCCAGGGAAACCTCAGACCACCGGATAAACAACTCAGAAAAGTAAGGATCTCTCCACCTTCGAGGCTCGTTAATAACAAGACAAAAACAATGAAGTGCTAATAGTGTAGTATTTTATTTGGAAGTAGGGAATACAGTATAGTAGCAGAGCAAGAAAGTAATCAGCACTCACTTAGAAACAGTTAAAATGGCCGGTGGCCTTCCATGCGGCCGTCTGCGGCATGACGTCACTGCGGCAGGCTCCTCCCTGACGCATTTTGTGCTTGAGCACGTTATCGAAGAGATCTGCCTGCCACTTGACATCCGCGACTTATATAGTCTCGTGCGCATGCACGGACAGACGCCGTATTAGTGTACCGCACATGCGAGAACGTGGCAAAACTGCAGGAAAGACTTGCGTACATTACCCATTGATGCAAGAAGGAAGTTAACCATTATTCATGCCAATAACCAATTTTAAAGTAAAAATGGGAAGAAAACTGAATGTTTATCTACAGGGGTATATGGAAAAATAACTCAGAGAAAGGAGACAATAGATGGCTGCCATTTTATTGGGGTACATCATAGGGTAAACAGCCACCATCTTCTCGTAGACCAAAAAAAGGGGAAATGAATCCATGCCAATCGGACGTGCAACCCTGAGGGAAGTCACAGCTAAAAGAATATAAATAATCACTGAACAGAAGAATATAAATAATGATCACTAAATGAAAAGACTAAATGGATAAATGAAAAAAACTTAATGAAAAAGTGCATTCATGATTCATTCCACCATCCTTACCTGTACCCAGATGACCACAATGGGATAATATATATACATGTGCTTTCATTTTACGCTTCTGGTGAGTGCAATCATATTACCGGTTTCAATCACGGATTTCACCAGCACGGATCACTTGAATTTTGGACTTTATTTATCTTGCTGATTTTACGTCATTATTCATTTTACACCAAAGTCACTTTATATTTATTTATTATCACTTTCTTATGTGTCATTATATGACGGTTCACTATATACTTACTGAACACTTATAGCACTAGTAAGCGCCCACGTTAGATATATTTTTGTTTCTTTTCAGCGCTGCATTTTTATACCAGTGTTTTTATGACTGCAGGGATCAACATTAACCGCTTAACTTTTTTGTAAGTATGAAAATGGAGACTGAATAATTGTTATTAACATCCTTATATACAATTTATTATTAATCTTAAATATGTTTATTCAGAGACTCCTCTTTCTCTTATGCCCCCTGAAGAAGATATAAAAGTGAAATGATCGAAATGCATCAGTGTTATCTTGGCAATGTTGTATTGTTGTAATTTCACAAAGGGAATATATCTCTGGAATAGCTATCAGAGCCAGTGTGTTTTTAAAAAGTAATGTATTTTTTAATACCAATTCTGTACAATAAAGTATATGAGTAAAAAAAGTTCCTTCTAAATATATGTGTGATGGTATGTATGCTGCATTAAAGTCTCAAAGGGGGTCATTTTTGTTTGTATTCTAAACCAATAAGAAAAAGTGGCCATACACTGTCAGTTTAGATCATTTCAACCAAAGCTGCGAGATGTCACCATTTAGTATTCAAGAATTTTAACTTCTCACAAACTAAATTGAAATCATCATATTTTTATTACATTCAAAGAAAAGCACAGTCATTAAATTGTAACTAAAGCCAAAACTTTTTCAGTTTTGGGTAATGCATTGATGGGTTGGAATCTCTGGGGGAAATTTGCTCCAGTGACAACCCATCTCAGAGGATGGGTTTCGCTCACTTAGGAGAGATTTTCTCTCATTTCCTATGGTGTCTGCAAGACAGGAAGTGAAGGAAAACCTTCCCAATGGGACACAGATGGCAAAAAAATGACAGGGGATTTAACCATTCTCTACCCTATTCAAAATGAAAAAAAAAGTTTAGCTTTATACTGTATATACTTTAAGCATACAGAAAGTGTTCCAGGAGACGCCATTTATCAGATGGACCTTCTGTCTGATATGACCGTTCTCAAGATAAGAAATTCCACATTAGAAACATACTTAGTTTTTTTTTTTCATTACATAGAAGGGTCCTAATTTCCTGTAGTTTTAGACAAGCTGATTTGGGATTATTTTATCTACATTTAAACTGCCGGTAGATGAGTTGATACAAGTAAGCGTTGCTCCCAGTTTTGAGCAACATTTGCATTTACAGTACATGTACAGTATGTCCCAGAATTTTTAGCAGAAGAAAGACTCTTGCAGTCAAAGATGCTCATTTACACAATGAGAGACTCACTGAAAATCTTCCTGTGAAATTCTAATCATTTCAATCATTTATGTAGAAAAGCAAAGGTTCAGAAGAATGGCATGTGTGCTGCTGTCAGTGTCAAGAAAGCACGGTGGCAGGTTCTGGCACTCTGATGACTTGTCTAAAGAGGGACACATACAGCATCTCCATACCTTTTGCTATCTAGGAGATATCTGCCTGTTTATGGCCAGAGAACAGCAGGTGACATGTTACTACTTAGACAGTGGGGTACCATTCCTAAACATTCCTATGTACAAACATATTGATCATACAGTTTCCCAACAATAGTTAATGGATAGTGCTCATACTTCATAGGCATAGAATCACCAGGTGAAAACAACTAATTCCATTACCACATCTATGGCCAGTAGGCTGCAATATATTACATTTTTGTGTTTCAATTTTTGGACTTAGCTTTAACAGTAAATTGGAATGCAAATGAATAATAATAAATAAAACTGTCCAAAAAGTAAGCAAGCAGAAACTAAACTGTAAATATAATAAATTTAGATGGATATAGTGGATCAATCTGCAAATCCCTGGTCGAATCAGGTCTTTTTAGGCAAATATTGAGAGTCAAATGACCTATTCTGCAAAGAGTCTGCAAAGAATCTCACAATTTCTGAAAACAAGCCAAACTGACATGCCCATACTCAGGAAAGTCATATTATAGTCACAGTTTGCTCAAAAATGTTTTACTCTTCTGATCTGCTAACCATTTCATTCTCTTATCTAAACAATAATTAATCTAAATTTGTACTGTTAGAAAGACTTAAATAATTTTTAAAATACAGTTCTAAAGAAGGAAATTGAAATGCAAACAGGTTTTTTTTCCTTCATGTAAATACTAACAGACTTAAAATGTAAGGGACACAGTTTAGCTGTGGATTTGGCAGTCCTTAGAGTCCTACAATACTGATATTTGAGTAATTTGAAACAATTATCACCACAAGTTTAACCTCTCTAACCTGGCAACTCTGGGATTTGTCTAAAGTTATTTTTTTCCTGTCTAGAAATGCTTGTCTAATACTAATCGATTAAAACATGTCTTAAGTACTGAATATAATTAGACAAATTCTAAAAAAAAAATCAAATAAAAGTAAATGTGTATATAAGTAACAATATGCCTGATTTCTAGAAGTTGAGGAGCTGCCCAATCAAATATCAATTTTCACACCAACTTTATAAATGTATCTATTGTATCTAATACATTTGGAAGTATTTTTCTCTATTGATTTGTCACACACGTTTCCCATGTTGTTTCAATTTAAATTACGATAATAATTATGATCAAAATTACAACTATTTTCAATTAATCATTATTTTTCTGCATAGTGTGAAAGATGTAATTAAATAAAAATAATTTGGTATATTACACAATATAATCCCAGTAAAAGAAAATGAAAATGTTCCAGCCTGTTGAATAGCTTTCTTTCTGATTCAAACGCAATAAAATACCTTAAAAATAATAGAAAATCTCCAAACACAGATTGATTTTGGAATATGCAATCCTTCTATCAAACTATCAGGGTGGAACATGTCCAGGCACACCAATGCTGGCCACACACACACTCAGGTTATATTTCAGATGTGACCTCTAAAATAAAGAATTCTTACTAGTAACTGTGCAGTATGTAGTTAATAGTCTACCCAACTTGGTATAACGGGAATGGCTTGTTTAGGTAGGACCTCACACTACACACAAGTTATTGGTAAATGTTGTACAAAGGCCAACATGCACATATCTGATGATTTAGTTTGGGGGTTCCTAAAAAAAAGAATGACATCATTATGTGGTGCTCTTTGAAGCTTTCAGGACCAGCCTACCACCGTACCAAGAAATAATAAATAAATAAAGGAACACGTGACATCAAGTAATCAGACCGAAGATCCTGCTAAAAAGTTTTGCATGTCCCAATGATTTGCCAGGGTAAACCATACCCAACAAATGGAACAACTGACAGCTGCCCTCAGGGACAAGACAGAAGAGCACAATATACGCTGGTTCTACTGGGACTTGTTTTGGTTTTCTGATGACTACTTATTGTACTTCTGATCCTGGACTTTTTCTCAATAAGGGGGCAACCTTTCTACACCATTACACATGCTGTGGACCCACTACCTCTCCCACGTTCTCTCCCCCTCAACACCCCCCCTCCCCCACCGCTTAGACCCCTTAGTTTGTTTCCCTTTCTGCCACAAAAAAATGTCTGAAAAATGCCACTTGGTTTGCATCTACTACACAGGTAGGACTGATTGGAGGCTCTATTCATATATACTGTATAGCATATAACACATTCTAAATTTTTGTTTGCTGACCTACCAATCTACCTGTTTTATAATGTAACCTTTAGCCCCGGTTCACACTGATGCGGCTTTGAAATCGTGCTACTTCATCGCGATTTCAAAGCGACATATCAGTGCAATTTTCACCGCTGATTTCATTGCAACTTGCAACTTCATATAACAAACAGTCTCGTTTGTTGATCAAGCCTCTACTGTGATAGTGTATCTTCTATTACATGTTGGTTGTGCGAAGGTTATCATTACAATTCTCCTCATAAAGAATGTTTATAAAGGTCTACTTCCACCCAATCTTATTGTCATGTCATGTAAATGTTTTTTGACGCATTCCTTTAAATAAAGAAAAGAAGAAAAAAATTTACTATGTAGAGAATTTTAAAAAATGCTGAGGAGACCTCGAAGGAATGGGGGTGTCAACAGATAATTACAGATATAGCCATAACAAAACAGAGGTGCAAATATACTGAAATTAGGAATCTTGTGATTTGACTAAGATTATCTTGCCTAAGGCTAGCAGCTGGCATCACCATCCAGCCAAGAAGAATCACAGCCACATTAATTTGTTCTATATATTTACATGCTTATAGTTACACTCTATTTTATTAAAAATCTTTGCTGAGCCCTACTTGTATAGATTGTTTTAGGGTCAATCCTTCATGCATATGTTCTCAACTATTCCTATTCTCAGTATCTTTGGGTGCCACAGTGAGGAAGTTTAGATCGCTAAGTTGAGTAAGACAGTCACCACACCGGCATACTGATGATCACAGGAATAGGTGGCTTAGTGGTTAGTATTTCTTCCTCGCAGCACTGGAGTCTCCAATTTAAGTCCTGATCAAAACACACTCTGCATGCAGTTTAAATGTTATCCATGTGCTTGTGTGGGTTTCCTCTCACAGTCCAAAAACATACTGGTAGGTAAATTGGCTCTAGTGTGTATACTTGCGAGATATTGACCTAAGGATGGCCATAGATGGATCATTTTTTTTAATTCAGCCAGCAGGCTGATTGAAAAGATATGAACAAATTTCTCCATCCACACAATTGGGTGTGAATAGAGGAATCTCCTCCACTGAGACATTGTATTCTGACAGTGGGGACTTTCTGGTGTCAAAGTACAGTGATCAGAAGCTGTAGCCCATTCTCTGATTAAGAGACAATTGCCTACATTTCCATTAAAAAAATGGGATTGATTTTGGCAATGACCACATATGGATCAAAATTTGACTGGTCCCTGCTGAACTGGCCAAATTTTGATCCATCTATGGCCAGCTTTAGATTGTAAACTCCTTGACAATAAGTGCGGATGTAAATGAAGAGAAT
Organism: Staurois parvus; assembly: GCF_062004578.1. Classification (NCBI taxonomy): domain Eukaryota; kingdom Metazoa; phylum Chordata; class Amphibia; order Anura; family Ranidae; genus Staurois; species Staurois parvus. The sequence continues at coordinate 877,996 of NW_028318090.1, read as the reverse complement.
GCAAAGCACTGCATACATTGTTTGCATTATATAAATGTTTGTAGAAATATTTGGTTCCTGAGGTCTGTTTGTCCAACCTCTGCAAGTGCAGGATTTTCCTCATACTGAATCTAATGTCAGGACTGTATCTCAGGGAAAGGGAAGCAGGCTGTACGGGTGTGGAGGCAATCGGCACAATCAGTGAGTTCACTTTCAGCAAAAGTTCATATTCATTAACTAGATGATTTTTGTAACAATTTCCTTAGTGTTATAGTTCTGCTATAATGCAGCAGGGTTTAAAGTTTTTTTCATGTCACCGGCATGGTTTCAACCTTTTCAATGTAGTCTAATACACTACAGGAAAGTCATAAAGTTTTCATAACAGAGACAAAAACTCAAATGTCAGTAAAGCTATGATATTATGGTGGTGCATTACCTCTGTGGTCAAGGTGAAAGCGCAGGTCATGATGCCTAAGGACAGCAAAACTTGCATGTTTGTAACCTATACTGGAAGTTACAAACAGATCTCCAGATGTGAGAAAGAGCGCTGCTAATGTAAGCAAGTATTCCCTTGTAATTTAGGAAGTGTAACTCTAATACAGATTTTGTAAATGCATCCTACATACCTATATTTATTAGTAAAATTCAACAATATTATCAGGCAGAAGAGAAACTTTTTAAGAATAAAAATGTACTTTTAAATTCGTCTAATTCATGATTCCGCGTGTGCCAGGTAAACGTCAAGGGACCAGAAACTACAGGTTTGTAGTTAAACAGGGACTGTGACCTACAGTGGCTTAATTAGCCTTCTGCCTGCTATACAAGATGGATTATTAGACAATTTGCCTAAATTCCAAGGTGTCTGTGAAAGTTATAGCCCCTTGCATTTCATTGCAATGCATAAGAGCTCATCACATGAGGGTGATGGCCTATAATCCTATCAGTGCCAGGCAGAAAGATTTAGGCTTTCCGAAAGTAATGGAACAGTCTTAGGTTTAATCAGGATTGGGCAAATGCTACAAATCTGGTAGCCAGTAATCCTAAAAATGACAGCTGGCACCTTAGGTTTTTAAAGTGGTAGTAAAGACGTTTGTTTAAGTTGTACCTACAGGTAAGCCTATAATAAAGCTTTCCTGTACCTACTGTGAATACCTCCTAAACTTGCACTGACTGTTTAGAAGATATTCACACAGCATGCAGCCGGTGACATCACGGGCGCATACTCTCTGAAGGAACCGATGCCAAGGCCTCCCACCCACATGCGTGGGAGTGACATCATAGTGACATGCATACAGCCGGAGCCAGAGAACCCAGAAGGAAGACTGGGCAAAGATGGCAGCGCTGGGGAGCCATGCAGCCATGTATGTGGTGCATATTAGTACATTATGAGCTAAACCTGCAGGGGCCCATTGTTTGGGGTTTTTTCTGGCAGTTTACTACAGCTTTAGGTGTTTGGTGTTGTTGAAGCTTGTTTTCTTGTTCCAAACATTTCTTTTTTTTTTACATTTCCCAGGTGCTTGTGATGTCCCTTTTAACCTGGCAGTATTCCCGAGTGTAGCTCAGTGTAAAGTTTCAGTACCAAAAGTGATAACCCTGAGCTACACTCGGGAATACCATGCAGCGTTGCTCAGGGATTCCCTGCAGCACTTACCTTGTCCTGCACTCCCGCGATGTGTCCCCTGCGGCGTCCCCGGCCATCTCCTCTGGCCGATGCCAGTATCCGTCTTCCGAGTTCTGGTCCCTGCAAGTGTCGGGACGTACGGCGGGAGATTTTAAAATTTTAAAAAGTGACATTCACAAAATACACTAAAATCACATAGTAAAACATTACTGTATCAAACCATTTCACATACATTTTGTCCCTACTGCTTTGTCCTGTGCCCTGCCTGCATTTTGACTGTTCTTTCTGCCTGGAAACTTAGAAAAGTCCATGGCGTCCAAAAAGCGTCCCTTTAGGTCAAAAGCGGTTTTAGACCGGCTAGAGAACAGAGGTAGTAAATCAGAACCACTTGTAGAATTGAGTGATAATGATTCGTGGGGAAATTCGTCATCAGACACTGAAAATGATTTTGTGACTTTGCTCAGTGATGTGCAAACTTGGCGCTATATTTCAAATTTCAGTGTTTTTGGTTTGATTATATTATTGAATTAAATTTATTATTATTATATTATTATTTTTTATGAATATTTATTATATTATAATTTATGATTTTGTGTTTCAAGTTTTATTATACCCGGGATGTTTACTAAACTCTTGTTCGGACAGAATTCAGTGAGTTATTCCTAAAAATTACAGGCCTACAATAAAAAAAGACATATTTATATGCAAAAAAAGTACCGCTTTCAGCACAGAAATATGGACCTAATCATATGAATGGACTTGTGAGCCACTGGAGTAAAGAATCAGTGTATTAGGTCGCTGGAATCGTTGCTCACCCTCATAAGATATGTACTATATATAAGAACAATTAATAATTACCGCACTCTAATACTACCGTGCCAATACTATATGCTTAAAAATATAACTGATTATTAATATATGCTGTGAAAATATCAACTTATAAACTGCATTACCAAAATTAATCAAATTATATTTCCACAGTGTTTTACCAAAAAGTAAATATGAATGAAAAATGTGTGAATAAATCCAATTGTGATAATTTTCCAATATAAATATCTCATTAAAAATAAATAAATAAATTCATAAAGTCCAATGTGCAAATTGTGCAAAACAAAAAATAATTATATATATATAAAAAAATTAATTGAAATAAAAAATAAAAATTAAAAAAAAAATATATATAAATATATATGAAGTTCAACAGAAGAAAATGTGCAAAAAAGAAGATGTGCAAAAAAGTTTTTTTGAAGTTCAGCAGGGAAAAGATGATAATAATATACTTTCCTTTCAAGCTGCTTATGGTTGTGTAGCTGGAAACATGCGGCTTCTCTTCTGAGCTCTCTTCACTCCAATGCTCAATGTATCCTCATATGACCCATAGGAAAAAAGGAATAAAGATATGGTGCCTTATCCAAGGTAAATAAAAACACTCTTTAATGTGCTCCCATAATGCACTCACATTGTTTAAACAGTAAACACGCCTGTATTGTAATTTTAAACTGCAGAATGCGGTGAGGATCAGCATTGTAGGAGTGTTATCACACTCCGTCAGTACTCGCCGTAATGATGATCCGATACGTGGTGACGTCACTGCCCCTCCCCAACGCGTTGCGCCACAGGGAAAACGTAGCTTCATCTGGGGGATGTAGTAAGCAGGATGTATTTATTTTGAATGAGATATTTATATTGTAAAATTGTCACAATTGGATTTATTCACACATTTTTCATTCATATTTACTTTTTGGTACAACACTGTGGAAATATAATTTGATTAATTTTGGTAATGCAGTTTATAAGTTAATATTTTCACAGTATATATTAATAATCAGTTATATTTTTAAGCATATAGTATTGGCACGGTAGTATTAGAGCATGGTAATTATTAATTGTTCTTATATATGGACCTAATCATACCGCTAGGGAGGTTAAAGCATATCTAAACCCTAAACTAAATGAATATATTGCAGCTCACCAGTTATTAGATGGTGTGGCTATATTAGTTTCCTTTTTTCTGTTTTTTACCTGATGATCCTGCAGTAACACATTTCCTAACCAAAGGTGACAATGATTAATTAATGTGCTGTATGTGTTGAGGAGCAGGGTTGTCACCCTAGATTGCTCATTCCTGATTTGGACTATAAACATATTACCTATTCCTCAATTCTGTTACATGGGGGAAGGGTGGTGTTTTTTTTAGTTTATAAAAGATAGCTGGAGAAGCTGATTTTACTGTACTTAGCCTAAAAATAGAAAAATTCAACAACCTCATCTAAAAGTTGTACAGGAAGTTAGGTGAAATCTCCCAACAGAGTCACGGTCTGCCATAAAGATTTGGTAGTAGTATTTACTCTTTCTATGTAAAATGAAAGTAAATCTTTTGGCTGGAGTTGGGTTTTAATATCCAATTTAACTTTGCAATTACACAACAACATTGGGAAGTTACTTTAAAACTGATAAAGGATGAGGATGTCTGGCTGTGTTGTGATTGTGGAACTTTGTGTGCTTGGAAGATATCCAAAAAGGCAGCCTTACTAAGAAAACATTGCTACAGTGACCGTATAGTCCAGCAATTCAAATCAACCAGTCCAAATTCACTTTACTACAGTCAGATGCAGTATAGATTTTGATTAGTTGTTTCAGCTCAGTATGATAATCGCAGTTAAGAATTTATTTCTGATTGGTAGCTATGTGTGGTATGTTCTTTTTGCATTGTGCACCTTCTTATTAAAAAGGGCCAGGAAGGCAATCAGATTTTGCCGTTCAGCTGCCTAGTGCAACCTAAAAAGTATTATAATTGTTTCTGACTAATTTTATTATACGCAAAATTTTAAAATTTTGTATTGGGTTAGATGAATAGAAATGATTAAGGTGTATGTACAGCCAAAACATTTTTTAGCTTAGGATAGAGTAGAGAAGGGTAAAGTGGAAGTCTGGTCAAAACCTAACTAAGCATATAGTGATATTAAAGGTTAATTTTTTTCTTAAGAAATAACAAACATGTCATACTTACCTGCTCTGTGCAATGGTTTTACACAGTGCAGCCCAGTTCCTCCTCTTCTTGGGTCCCCCATAGGTGCTCCTGGCTCCTGACCTTTGACCAGTGTCCCAAATAGCAAGCCACTTGCTATGGGGGCACTGGTGCATGCTAGCTTCCAAGCAGCGCTCTATTCACCGATAAGACACATAGAGCCGCAGCTTGGCCCTGCCTCTGCTCTCTCAACATTGATTCAATGGCTGTGATTGACAGCACTGGGAGTCAATGACTCCCACTGCTTTGCCTCAGCCAATGAGAAGAGAAAGACCTGGGACAGCCGATGCTCCCTTGCACATCACTGGATCAAGAGGGTGCTCAGGGGAATATGGGGGGAGGGGGCAGCAAACAGAAGGTTTTTTACCTTCATCCATAGAATGCATAAAGCTTAAAAACCTTCAGCCTTTACAACCACTTTAAACCTGCTCCCACCCCCAATCTAAGCCTATGCTATCTATTCTGTACAGGAAAGATGTGTATACCTACCTTTTCTTTACAGGGTAGTTAGTATAGGGCTTAGAATGGGGGTGGAAGCAAGTTTAAGCTTAGCTAGGTTTTGACTGGACTTCCACTTTAAAACTCCTGAGAGTTCTTTTTTTTTTTTTGCTCTCTGTGTATCATTGAGGAAATTTCCCTTTGTTTCCTGTCCCAGAGACAAAACAGAAAGTTAGAGATTTCCCAAAAGAGATTTCCCATCTCAGACAGTTTTCCTTGTCACTGGTGTCTCCATTGGAAGATTTTCCCTTATCTACTGCTATGGGGACAACTCTAACACTTTGCATTTCCCATAACTTTCTTTCTCAGTCATAAAGGTATCCAGTACAAATAGAGATTGAATCTCTCCAATGGGTACATAGCAAAAAAAATTATAGTGGGTCTAACCCATTGTTTTATATCCAAAACTTAAAAAGTTTTGACATGAGATGCACATTAAAGAGGATTTTCACCCAAAAAAGAAAAAAATTAATGAATAAAAGGACACTTACCGGTCCAGGGATTCGGCGCTGTCCTCACCCGGGCTGTTTGTTCGCCAGTCTTCATCTCACTGGCTTGTTTACTAAGGGAAGCTGGCTGTGACTCCTTGCAGCTTCACAGTCAACTTTCTACTGAGCATACGTGGACCAGGCTGCACTTTGTGAATGGTCCTGCAACCCTCTGGGAACTGTGATGTGCCCCAGAAGGCTGTGGGCAAAGGGGAATGGGAACCAAACTGCAGCTCGGATCACCTAGGCAGAAGTGGGAGTGGGTACTCACTCCCACAAAAAATTATAATGTGGCAAATGTTGTATAGGAGGGGGAGGACAGAAAGAGGAAATTCTCTTGTAGGGTGAAGTTCTGCCCTAAGATGTTTTATTTGGCCAGGGTGAGAACCTGATATCCAAAGTTATCATTGGAACTCATGCTGAGAATAGGAATGTGTGATGGTGGTAACAAAAAGTAAAGCTTACTATGTCATTCAAATTCTTCCTGACACACGGAGTAAATGAGATGAAAGAGGATCTAGGTGAACCTGGGGAATGTCCCATTGTGTCAACAATAATTTGATGCTAGCAAACAGACATTCACACATTTAGGCCACAGAAGTTAGGGGTCAGGAGAAATGATAACACATAGCAGTCACTGAAAATGGAGTTCAAAGAATGCTAAAGGGTCACATACTGGATAATTCAGAAAAAAATAAAGAGTGCTGATATGGGAAGCTTAAGGTAGCAAACGAAAAGGAAGTTGTGCTTTCCACTGAGTCAACTCATCAAGTCATGTGTATGTATATGTTCTTCACAGCACGCTATGGAATGCTAACAAAACTGATCACTCACCAAACATCTCCAGATAAAAGTCTTCCATAACAGTATGCTGAAAAGCCACTCTTTGCACAATAGTATTTTATCAAGTGTACATTTACAGTAAGTTGTTATAAAGATGTTATCTACCACTGTTTTCCATGTTTGTATAGTGAGACGAGATAGAACAGAAGCTTGCAGTGAAGGTGGGAGGAAGATGCTCAACACATACAGTAGCTTTCCTATTTTAAGTGTTAACCAATACCAAAACTATGGGTACTGTTCAAGACTTTGACATGTTCTCTTCAATTATCAGCAGCTGGGAGTGCAGCCGGGGATGAAGATCATCCCAGCTCCGTAAATATCAATACGAGGAGTACCATAAGCCGCACATCACAACAAAACCCTGTGTGTAAAAAGTGGAAAAAGACTCAGCCCGGGCTCCTTCCAGGCCACACCCCCAATGCATTTTGCATTTCATGCAACACATTGTGGGTGTGGCCTGGTTGGAGCCCGAGCTGAGGCTGTTTTAATTTTCTACAACGAGGTTTGTTGCGATGTGTGGCTTATGGAACTCTTCTTCGCTATTTTAAGGTTACATGCACACTAGCATAAAAATGCATTTTTGTTTTTTTTTTTTAGGCTTCATGCATAGTGGGGATTTGGTAAAGTTTGTCCTAGCAGAAGAAAAGCAGCTTCAAAAACATGTCTAAGTCTAATTTATTTTGACCAATGAAATTAAAATACGCTAAACATTCCTAGTGCTTAGGCACGTTTAGACACGTTTAGCCGTATCGGGCATTTTTTTCTGCCCAAAAGCTCAATTTTGATGTGTTCAGATTTCTGCCCCTAAACACCCTTGTTTCTAAACTCCTTTAAATTACTATATACATGGACACACAGGCTAACATAGAGGAGCATTTTGGGACAGAAAATAAATAGCCAAATGCCTGTAAAACAGGCGTTTTGACAGTTACAGTGCAAGAGGTTTTAATTTTATGCCTCCTAGCAAAGCTCATTATTAGCCAATGTGTCTTGGTATGCTGATGCCTTAAGAGTTCCCTTCACTGGAACTAAGGGGCCAAGCCCAAACCCTGAAAAACAACCCAACACCTTAATCCCCCTCCACCAAACTTTACGCTTGGCACAATGCATTCAAGCAAGTAACGCTCTCCTGGAAACTGCCAAACCCAGACGTGTCCATTGGATTGCCAGACAGAGAAGTGTGATTCGTCACAATCAAACACGTCTCCACTGCTCTAGAGTCCAGTGGCGGTGTGCTTTACACCACTGCATCTAATGCTTTGCATTGTACTTGGTGATGTAAAGCTTGGATGCAGCTGCTCGGCCATGGAAACCCATTCCATGAAGCTCTCTACACACTGTTGTTGTGCTAATCTGAAGGCTACATGAATTTGGAGGTCTTTAGCTATTGACTCTGCAGACAGTTGGTGACTTCGCACCGTGTGCTTCAGCATGTTCTGAACTCGCTCTGTCATTTTACGTGGCCTACCACTTCGTGGCTGAGTTGCTGTTGTTCCCAGTTTCCACTTTGTTATAATACCACTAACAGTTGATCGTGTAATATTTAGTAGTAAGGAAACTTCACGGATGGACTTATTGCACAGGTGGCAACCTATCACGGGACCACGCTTGAATTCACTGAGCTCCTGAGAGCGACCCATTCTTTCACAAATGTTTGTAGAAGCAGTCTGCATGCCTAGGTGCTTGATTTTATACACCTGTGGCCATGGAGGTGATTGGAATACCTGAATCCTATGATTTGGAGGGGTGTCCCAATACTTTTGGCAATATAGTATACTGTATATATATATATATGCTGTATATACTGGGTAAAATAAGTATTTTGCTCAGTAAATATATTTCTAAAGGTGCTATTGACATGAAATTTTAACCACATGTTGGTAACATCCCATGCAATCCATACATACAAAGAAACCAAAACAAATAAATTCAGAAATTAAGTTTTGTAATAAAAAGGAGTGACACAAGGAAAAAGTATTGAACAAGCTAACTGAAATTTATTTAACACTTCGTACAAAATCCTTTGTTGGTAATGACAGCTTCAAGATGCCTCCTGTATGGAGAAACTAGTAGCATGCATTGCTCAGCTGTGATTTTGGCCCATTCTTTCACACAGTCTTCAAATCTTGAAGGTTCCATGGGCCTCTTCTATGAACTCTGATCTTTAGTTCTTTCCATGGATTGTCTATTGGATTCAAGTCAGGGGATTGGCTGGGCCATTCTATCAGCTTTATTTTCTTACTTTGAAACCAATTAAGAATTTCTTTGGCTTTGTGTTTGAGATCATTGTCTTGCTGAAATGTCCACCCTCATTTCATCTTCATCATCCTGGTAGATGGCAGCAGATTTTTATGAATGTCTTGGCACATTTTTCCATTCATCCTTCCTTCAATGATATGAAGTTTGCCAGTACCATATGCTGAAAAAGAGCCCCACACCATGATGTTCCCACTTCCAAACTTCTCTGTTGGTATGGTGTTTTTGGGCATTAGTGCAGTGCCATTTGTCCTCCAAACATGGTGTGTATTATGGCATCCAAAGTGTTACATTTTGGTCTCATCTGACCAGACTATATTCTCCCAGTATTTCACAGGCATGTCTACATGTTGTGCAGCAAACTTTAAACAAGCTTCAACATGCTTTTCTTTAGCAATAAAATTGTGCGTGATGAGCGTGCATAAAGGCCATGGCGGTTGAGTGCATTACTTATTGTTTTCTTTGAAACAATTGTACCTGATAATTCCAGGTTTTTCAGAAGCTCTGCACAAGTGGTCCTTGGCTCTTGGACAACTCTTCTTATAATTTTTTTTACTCCTCTGTCAGAAATCTTCCAAGGAGCACCTGGTTGTTGCTGGTTTATGGTGAAATGATGTTCTTTCCACTTCCACATTAGGGCCCAAACAGTGCTCACTGGAATATTCAGAGGTTTAGAAATTCTTCTGTAACCAATGCCATCAGTATGTTTTGTAACAATTAGGTTGCGAAGGTCGCTTTGGTCACATCATGATATGTGACACCTTGGTAATGAGACAAGTTTTTATAGGCCATAAGTTGAGACTGAACCAACTGATATGAATTTGCACTGACAAGGGTCAGGAATGCTTTCCAATTACTGATAGAGTTCAGCTGGTATCTTGGCTTTCCATACCTTTTTGCCCCTCCCTTTCTTCATGTATTCAATACTTTTTCCCTGTGTCATTCCATTCTATTACACATAACTTAATTTCTGAACTTATTTGTTTTAGTCTCTTTGAATGAATGGATTTCATGAGTTGTTACCGACATGTGGTGAAAATTTCATGTCAATAGAGAAATGGTGACATGTTCAATATTACATACTATATTGGGACACCCCTCCAAATCATTGGATTAATTTTTTTATTTTTTTTTAATTCTTACTTTGGTATGAGAATACAGTTAACAATGAAGGTGGCCATAACATATGACCAATAAAACAAAACAAAAAAACAGCATTCTTTTTAAAGTACGATTTCAAATTGAACCTCGGCTAATAGAATATGGAATACAGTTTTAGTGATATTAACCATTAGCCGCCCGGCCAATGGCCGTTTGGCGGCTTCAGATGTGCCTCTTCATTCCGGGTGCACGCCATTTGGCGTGCTCCCGCACATGCGCCGTTTGCGGTAATGCAGAGCGGCGCAGCAGCGGGATCTGTCACGGGCCGTGCACCTCGGACACGGCCGATGACAGATCCGAGTACCGGCTCCCGTTGCTGGTACCATGTGACCTGCTGTGACCAATCACAGCAGGTCACATGACAGTTGTATACAATGGATGGCTTCATTCATGATGCCATCCATTGTATACTAGTGCCTAGCTGTGAATGGTCACAGCTAATCACATGCACATGTCATGTGATTAGCTGTGACCAAATCACAGCTAAGCACAAAAAAAAAAAAAAAAAAAGCTGAATGAATCGATTTCATTCAGGTAAATGCTTGCTTATAGCAAAGTAATTCTTTGCTATAAGCAAATTGTGTAAAAAAAAAAAAAATACTGATCACTTCCCCAAAGTAGTACAGTGTTACTATGGTAACATTGTACTACTTTGGTCATAGTAAAATATGAAAAAAAAATCTTAAAAAAAATTAAAAAAAATGTAATAAAAAATTAAATATAATAAAAAAATTAAAAAAAATTAAAAAAATATATATATATATTTTTTTTTCATACTGTCACCAGTCAGTGTCCCTGTTAACCGCCATGCCAGTTATATGATGACGCTGTACTGCACTGGTGACAGTATGTAAAAAAAAAATAGTGAAAATAATTTTTTTAATTTTTTAATTTTCCGAAAAATTATGACATAAAAATACAACTTCAAAAAACTCGCCATGCCTCTTATGAAGTACGTCGGACTGTCTACTCTGCAAAAAGGGGTCATTTGTGGGATATCTGTACTGTTCTGACATTCTTGGACCTCAAGAAATTAGATTGGCTGTCAGTACTTGAGGATTGATCAATTTTCAGATCTATACCATAGTTTGTGAACTCTATAACTTTCCTACAAACTAACAAATACATCCTAATTTGGGTTATTTTCACCAAAGACATGTAGCAGAATACATCTCGGCCTAAATTTATGAAGAATAATTATTTATTTGTAAACTTTTATAACAGAAACAAAGAAAAATGTGTTTTTTTTTCAAAATTTTTGGTCTTTTTTTGTTAATTTAGCAAAAAATAAAAACCCCAGCGGTGATTAAATACCACCAAAAGAAAGCTTTAGTTGTGTGAAGAAAATGATAAAATTTTAGTTTGGGTACAGTGTTGTATGACCGCGCAATTGTCATTCAAAGTGTGAGAGCGCTGAAACCTGAAAAATGGCCTGGGCAGGAAGGTGTAAAATTGCACGGTATTGAAACGGTTAAAGCTTCGGGTTTTTTTTTAAATAACAAAAATATTATGGTTTTGCACAGAGCAGCCCTAATTATCTCCTTCTTGGGTACCCTGACACCCCTGACTCCTCCCCTTTGACCAGTGCCTCCAATAGCAAGCTGCTTGCTATGTGGACATTGGTGTGTACTCGCTCCCAAGCCCTGCTCTATGTGACCATAGGACACATAGAGCTGTGGCTTTGCCCTGCCCCCCCACTCTCTCCTCATTGGCTCACTTGCTGTGATTGATTGTGCTCTAAGTGACACATCGCCAACATGCAGAGTTAGGCAGAAGAGCCTTCCGCTTACTTCTGTGGAATTGCTCCATTCTTGGTCCTAAGAGCTGCCAAATTTCCCTTGCTAACAACAAAGGTGCAACAAGGTAGCAATACCAGTGTTTTCATTAGCATCAATACCACCCATGTGACATGGAGCCAGCGCATTGATGTCACACCGCCGGGGCTGCAAGAAGGTCTGGTGGCCATCTTAGTGAGTTGTTTTATACTGTTTGTTTGTACTCTCCACGTGGATACTCTGTACTTTTAATAAAGTACTACACTTTTAGCCGATTTTCTCTGGCTCTTTTGCAAGCTAACTCCTTAGGACTTCTCATCGTGGTATGCATACTGCTTGGTGTCATCATCCCTATCTGAGATCATCCTGGCCTTCATGGTCCTATGGCTGCTGGGTGTGCTGCCTGACTTAGCTGGGGAAGAAACCAGCTGTTCATACGCATTTTATATGAACTTCTGGTGAGTGCATATAAAGGAATACAGATTCACCAGCACTGGATGTCACCTGTTCACCGATTTATTTTCTGGACTTTTTTATAACTATTGTTCATCGCAATTGTGTCATTTGATATATGTTCACTATCAGTCACTATTCATTTTGTATCACCCAACTCTGACCACTCAGTGCCACGGATACCATCACCACAGTTATCAGTATATTAATTATTGCTATATGAATAACTCATGAACTCTCGCACTTTAGACTGGTAGCACTGATCAGAATGTGTGAATTGGAACACATAACAAACATATAGGGGTTTTCTACAATTTGACTGAAAAAGTAAAAATATTATGTAAGACATAATCTAATTAATCTGCCAACATATCTTTGGAGTGTGGGAGGCAACCAGACTACCAAGGAAAACCTCACACAAGCACAGGAGAACATGCAAACTCCATGGAGATAGTGTCTGTTCACTCTGTTCCATTCAGAGTTTTAGCTGGTAAAATAATTGTATTTCTGTGCTGTCAGTCTAGTAATTAACACTTCTCTGCCAGACACTACAGCAAGGAGGATGGCTCCATTGATTTGTGGTTCAGTTTCCTGTATCACCCACTGCGATTTTGCTGATTCACTGAGTAAGTGGCCTCCTGGAACACAGGAAGATCCAAAGCTGAAGCAGTAAATAGGGTGTCAGCTGCTCAGCTGTGCAATGTGGTAGTGTGTAAATCATAAGACTGGCCAAACAGGATTACAAAACCTTTGCCATATAAAACATTTCACATTTTTTTATTTGTACTGTTTGCCAAGAAGGGTTGTTTTGTGAGACTTTTGATCACTAAAACATTTTATACTGATTGCATGATAATATGTTGGAGTAGATGAAAACATGATCCATTTATTTTCATTCAGCTTTCAACAATTCCGTTATGCAAATTCCATGCCACTGCACTCAAGCAGCTATGAGAAAATGCCATTGATAAATCCACTTGAAAGAGCTGCAAGCGTAAGTATAACAACCCTAAGCCAATACAAGGAAATAGTTTGATATAAATACATTATGACAGATATAGCAGTTTCACGCCGCATGCCAAGACAGACAGCATGTAACAATTTACCCGGCTTCAAATCTGAAAACATTGTGCTATTACATAATTTTGCTATGGATCAGCTTTGAAGGAGTCTTCCACTTTCAGGAAAAAAAAATTGAACTGCTGATTAATGGAGAGCCGAACTCCCCTGAGTTAAGTTTGAGCAGGATTCGGTGGATTTGAAAGAAGTTTGGATGCCAAGCCCGAAACCCACTGAAATCAATGGGAGAAATATCTGTCGAATTAAAAATGCCTATTTTCTGGGCTAATAGGCAAGGGGGTGTCATAAAAACAGTAGCATGGGAAGAGAGAAAAAGGGGGAGCGAATTATGCCCTGCGGATTATAAACCAATGCAAAAAAAAATTTGTTAAAATTCCAAGTGACCAGGAGTAGTGATTTTTTTTAAGGCACTGACATTTCCAAACGAATAAATAGCTTTAAATTGCCGGCAAATTACATCTCCCTACTGGCACACAGACCTCAAGGGTATATTACCCCTAAAATACATAGCAGACCCCTAAGGGAATGTTATGTATTGTGAAGGACCTTTGAAGGGGTCTCTGTACTTTTTTTTTTTTTTTTGGAAGATGCAGATTTTTTATCCTGAAAACTACCAGCTCCAATCTTCAAGTGTCAAGAATGAAGGTATCAACAAAATACTTACACTAGTGATTCTGCTGTGTTTGTAGGGTTGTTAGTAGGTAAATGGGTCCCAAAAACTGTTTTCATACAGAGATCTGTTGTTTTTCTGAAAGTATGGGGTAGGGGGTTTATTAAAAGGACCATAGGTATATATTATTTCCTTGCAAATATACCCAACTCGATTAAAGCAGAAATCCGTGAAAAAATTTTTTGGGCCCATGCAGTGGGGCTGTGCCTTAAGAGTTCCTTTCACTGGAACTAAGGGGCCAAGCCCAAACCCTGCAAAACAACCCCACCCCAGGGGCGGACTGACAATTCATGGGGCCCCCGTGCAATTGGGGATCATGGGGCCCTTGTGTCCTTGCCAACACTCAAAAAAAGCCTATAAAAGGTATTTCATGGGGTCCCCTACTGACCCCGGGCCCTCAGGCAGTGCCCGAGTTCTCAAATGGTCAGTCCGCCCCTGCCCCACACCATAATCCCCCTCCACCAAACTGTACACTTGGCACAATGCAATCAGGCAAGTAACGTTTTCCTGTCAACCACCAAACCCAGACACGTTCATCGATTGCTAGACAGGGAAGCGTGATTGTCACTCCAGAGAACAAGTCTCCACTTCTCTAGAGTCCAGTGGCAGCGTGCTTTACACCACTGCATCCGACACTTTGCATTGCACTTGGTGATGTAAGACTTGGATGCAGCTGCACAGCCATGGAAACCCATTCCATGAAGCTCTCTACACACAGTTGTTGTGCTAATCTGAAGGCCACACAAAGTTTGGAGGTCTTTAGCTATTGACTTTGCAGACAGTTGGCGACTTCTGGCACTGTGCGTTTCAGCATGCGCTGACCACGTTCTGTCATTTTATGTGGCCTACAACTTCGTGGCTGAGTTGTGGTTCCCATTTGCTTCCACTTTGTTATAATACCACTAACAGTTGACCGTGGGATATTTCGTAGCAAGGATGGAGTGGATAGAATTGCACAAGTGGCAACCTATCACAGTGCCATGCTTGGAGTCACTGAGCTCCTGAGAGCAACCCATTCTTTCGCAAATGTTTGTAGAAGCAGTCTGCATGCCTAGGTGCTTGATTTTATACACCTGTGGCCATGGAGGTGATTGGAACACCTGACTCCAATGATTTGGAGGGGTGTCCCCATACTTTTGGCAATATAGTGTGTGTTCCATTCACACATAGTCGTTTATAGGCATATTAGAACGTTTATAGGCATATTAGAAGAGGAGTGTTTACATGGGGGTAGCCCGCAGCAGATAGAGAGGAACCAAAACATCAGCAGCTCCTTGGGGGATAAGCACTACACAACTTTTCATTTTGAACTTTAATAAACTAAACACAGCTTTAGTGAGCTAAGCAGGAAATGAAAAAGCATAATTTCAGCACTATATAAATGTATGTTCATATTTAGGACTAAAAAGTAAATGGTTTATTTTTTTCCTTCAGTCAGGTAGACATGAAGCTTTGCATATGAATACATTATATTTAGTACATGCAGACTTGAGGTAGTGCAGTTAACACCTTTTTGCCTCTGCCTCCAGGCTCTACAAGAAGGAGTTTTTGGTGCGGTTTTAACGATTGGCAAACACCTATCAACTGTCAACTGTCTCAAAACATAGGGCATTTTGGTAGCGTTTGGGGAGCTTTTGAGGAGCGTTAAAAATGTGTGAACGAGCCCTAACATAGAAAAAAGATAAAATCCATCCAGTTAACCGCTTGCCCTCCAGAGGATTTACCTCCCTTCCTGACCAGGCCATTTTTTTTTTCGTTACGGTACTGCGTTATTTCAACTGACAATTGCACGATTATGCAATGCTGCACCCAAATGAAATTTACGTCCTTTTTTTCCCACGAATTGAGCTTTCTTTTGGTGGTATTTGATCACCTGTGCGGTTTTTATTTTTTTGCGCTATAAAAGAAAAAGACTGACAATTTTGAGAAAAAAAAAAATATTTTTGACTTTTTGCTATTAAACATCTCCAGTAAAAAAATTTAAAAAATCTAATTTCATCATAAATTTAGGCGAAAATGTATTCTGTGACATGGCTTTGCTAAAAAAAATCCCAATATGTGTAAATTAATTGGTTTACATGAAAGTTATACCGTTTACAAATGGCGGTATAGATACTGGAATTTTTTTTTTGACCAGTAATGGCAGCGATCAGTGATTGTGGGACTTCGGCAGGCATTCTGATACTGAAGGGAACTGACTTGGTATCACTGACATCCCCAGTGACACCAATACAGTGATCAGTGCTAAAAAAAAAAAAAACACTGACACTGTACTAATGGCACTGGGGAGGAAGGGGTTAACATGAGGAGCAATCATAGGGTTTTTTGCAGGAAGTGTTTTACTAGGGGGCGGTGTGTGTGGGCTTCACTTTAATCACACTGTTCTGTGCACAGCCATCCAGAGCAGTGTGCCCGAGCTTAGTAAACAAAGCAGTCCTCCTCTCTGTCTTAGATGCTCAGTAATCACCGGGCACGCGCCCACTTACCGGAAACATAAAAATCACATATATATACGTGATTTTGTGCACCCCTGTCACCCTGTAGCAGTATATTTGCTGTAGGGCGGTCGGGAAGTGGTTAATATGTGTTTGGTTTTAATGAGGTGGCAACCCTATGCCAACCACCTAACATACTAGTAAGGCGGCAAAGCAGAGTTGTATCACATAACTAGTGTGTGATCTGCATGCCCGCCTGCCCCGCTGTTCTGTGATTCGTTACAGCACAAGCCGATCAATGAGTTTCAGCCAATGATTGACCGCTGAGACCCATTGGAACTACTGATCCACTCATTAATTCACAGAACAGAGCTCTGTGATTGTAAACAACACAGAGCTCTGTTCACTGAAAGGGGATCTTGCATTTTTCTTTATTGCCTGCTAGGCAGGGGAAAAAACAACAAGATCCTTAGTAAAAGCAGCACATACCACACACATTACACATAGTTATGCACACATTTAACCTCTGGATCGCCCTAGATGTTAACTCCTTCCTAATCAGTGTCATTAATACAGTGACAGTGCATATTATTAGCACTGATCACTGTACCAATGTCACTAGTGATGTCAGTGGCAGTTAGTTCCCACCAGTGCAAGTTAAAGTAAAAAATATTGGTTTTTTTTACATTGTTGGTCTTTTTTCATTTATATAAATAAAAAACCCAGAAGCGATCAAATACCACCAAAAGAAAGCTCTATTTGTGTGAAAAAAATAATATAAATTTAGTCTGGGTACAGCATTGCATGACAGCGCAATTGTCAGTTAAAGTAGCGCAGTGACAAACAGCAAAAAAAAAAATGGCCTGGTCACGAAGGGGTTAACATCTTCCAGAAGGCAAGCGGTTGCCATGTGGTCACACCCCTTTAGCACCTGCTGGATTATATACGTGTAGATGCTTTGGGATCTGAGCACAGGTATATATTTCCTCTATTGCATTGTAGGACAGTGACCAGACCTGGGACTTTGTAGCTTTACTACAACTTGTGTCTATTTGCCCCATATTGGCACCATATCCACTATAGCATATGCATTTTCCAGAGCAAAATAGGACTAGTCAGAGAGGGATTATTTTGACCCAGTTGGCCAGTTTAAGGGATAAGTTCAACTTTTGACCAAAAATAATAAATGCACATTTTTTGCAGGTAAAAAAATTTTCATTTTTTGTTTGGTTGCAGGAGTCTGTAAAGCATTGCACCACCAAGCAGGAGATTGCTGGTGCCATGCAGGTCTTCTGCAGACCTGTCAGTATATCTGTGTGGCCGTACGGGATGCACAGGCAAGCAGATATACCGACAGGAAGATTCATTGCTCCCAAGGGTGAACTTATCCTTTAGTCATGTATTGCAATGTATGCAAACTAGAAATCCCAATTTTTTCAATTTTTTATTGCAGTTTGCTAGAAAGGGTGCAATGCAGTCAATTAATGTGTTCAAATCGCACTGCAGTAATTTGCATATAAATTGCACAGGAATGTGCTGCTCACCCCTGTGCAATTCATCCATGATTCATAGTGTCAACCTAGGCTTAGGCTTTTTTCCTCTCTGCTTTCACCTGGTGATCTTGCCAGTAACACACCTCCTGTATTAGAGTGCCACCACTCTGGATGAAGGAGCACAGGGGGCACCTTTGGTCTGCATGGGCGGGTAGTAGTGTTAGATGTACTAGAAGATTTAAATATGCTAAGAAATTGAAGCCAAACACCAGCTAATGCTTTATAAGCAGTTACAGCAATCAGTTTTTATTCCTTTTGAGATAAAAGTTTTACATACTGTAAATAAATAAATGAAAATAAAAGATGAAGATGAAAAACCAATGCAGCCATCATATCTAAAAATTGGGAAGCTTATATATAATAAATGTTTGCTTTTGGATTTAATACTGCTTGAAATAAAAACTGGCCCTCGGTCTGTCCCCTAATTTTCAAGCTATTCTGCACAATAGAAGCTGTCCTATGTCCTAGTACTATGTATAAACCTGCTCTAAATAAACACCCACAAAGGTAATATTTTTAAAGAATTATTTTTAGTTATGCTGTATAAACGGGAACACATACTGTAAACATATAATGGGGGGGGGGGTTTCAAAAATATGTGAAACCAATCATTTTATGGTACAATTACATTTTTTCTTTCTATTTCTTTGTTTCCCTGAGGCAATGATAACATAGCCAAGACTTCTCAAGTGTCTCTTGTGCATGCTGAACCTTGACACATCTCATGTGGCTCATGTGTGGGATCAGGAGTAAAAGTCATCGGTAGGCCGGGACAGAACAAGGAAAAAGAAGCCAGTCACAGATTATATCATCTTTTGAAAATGGCACCACAAGATATGAGGAAAAGGAAGAGCAGTGTATTGGTGTGAGACCACAAAGTCAAGGAACAAGCAAGCAGGTCTGTTTAATGTGTTAATTTGTTTATCTACTGTTGGAATACAGTGTTCATGTATTTTATGCAACAACTACATCAATATTTAGTAGAGATATTTTCTTCAACCAGTAGATTGCAGTGTTTATAAGTTTGTAGCTGCATCTATGATAAAACTCTATGTATCCTCACTGAAAAAGATTCCTGTTTCCTGGTTGCAGTGAAGCAAGCAGATAAACGCATGTGGACTGTGCACTGTCTGTTCTGTAGGGCTATATACTGAATCTGTAACAGGTTATATTCCCACATTCCCAGTCATAGCAAGCTAAAGCAAATAAGTGCAAGATACAGCAACAGAAAGAAGACTTTAACAGCATACAAGAAAATGGCCAGTAACACAGCTGTAAAAAAGCTTTCATTTGCAAATCTGACAAACCAAAACTACCATACTTGGAAATTCAAGATATAAATGCTGCTAATAAGAGAAGGTACGTGGAAATATATAAATAAGTCAAGCCAGAAAACCCTTCAGATGAGTTGATAGAAAAAGATCAGAAAGCTCAGAGCACAATCTCTCTTAGCATAGAAGATGATCAAATCATGCAAATACAGTATGTAAGTGTGAAACTTCTAAAGAAATGGGGGAAGGATTACAAAAAGTGCATGGAATAGCTAATGTCAGCAATAAACTATATTTGATTAGAAAGGTATACCAAACCAAGCTGATGAAAGACCAGGATAGATAAGGCACAGCTTGAAAATGGCTGAATGCCTGAGAAGTATAGGAGAAGAAATAAAAGATTTTCATGTCACAGCACTATTACTTAGTGGTTTACCAGAAAGTTATGAAACGCTTGTCACAGCACTTGATGCATATCCAGATGATGAACTGACATTGGAATATGTTAAGGGCAAGCTTGTGGATAAATTATAAGTGTAAACAGAATGCATTGGTAGTGACGGTGCTTCTATCGCAGAGTCTGCTTTAAAGATGAAAAATAGGAATAAAATCAGTGACATGCAACAAGAAATATGTGAATGCTTTGAGTGTAAAAAACAAGGCCATTTAAAAGCAGACTGCAGAATCTGGAAAGCAGAATGCTAAAACAAACTAAACTACAAAATGCCAAAAGTGTGAAGGAAGAAGCTGATTTTTCTTCAGATAATGAATATGTTTTTCAAGCCAAAAGTTGCACTTCATCTTTTCAGGCATTGTGTGTTGATTCAGGTGCTATGAGTCACATGACAAATAACAGATGTTTCTTTATTCACCTTGACCAGAGTAAAAGAGAAAAAAAGTCACCACAACTAATGGGCAAATAATTGAATCAGAAGGAATAGGATATGGTTTTCTTTACTGTCCTATTTCCCACAGTGTCACCAGAAAGATAACTATGAAGAATGTCCTGTATGTCATTGCTCTTGATAATTATTTGTCAGTGAAGGAGCTCACAAAACAAGGCAATATAGTGACCTTCCAAGATGACAATTGTACCATCACAAATGAATGAAGAGTACTCTATGTGCGAATGTAAGAACCATGCTGTTTCATGCAGATATGCCAACCACATACTGGGGGGAGACAATTATGACTGCATGCTATCTCCAAAACCGACAACCAGGAAAATCAACTGAGAAAACTCCATATGAACTGTGGAATGGAAAGACCCCAAATTTGAACCATCTAAAGATTTTTGAAAGCAAAACCTATGTGCACATCCCAAAAGAAAAATGTACAAAATAGGATGCTCAAGCAAAGGAAGATGTACTGGTGGGGTACAGTGAATCTCAAAAGGGATACATAATTCCACACCAAGACACAATCAAGGTAACCATCAGTAGAAGTGTAATTATTGATGAAACTTTAGTGTGTTCTAAATTTCATGAACTAACACAAACGCTTCAAACTGAGGGAAATTCCACATCAATATCACATGCAGATAAGCAAAAAAGTGACACAGATATAGAAATTACTGTTGACAATTCAAATACTGTAAACAAAGAAACCAGGACACAAAAGGCTTCGATCAGGAACTCCACCAAAAGAAATAATGGCATCTCAGCTAAACGTCTGTCCTATGTTGCTCCCGTATCAATAAAACCAGGGCCAGATTACAAGAAACAGATTTATAGAACTGAGATCCGAAATGGGACTAATATAAGGAGTAATTGTTGAGTGGGAGTGTTGGAATACAGTGTTCATGTATTTTGTGCCACAACTTCATCAGTATTTAGTAGAGATATTTTCTTCAACCAGTAGATGGCAGTGTTTATATGTTTGTAGCTGCATCTATGGTAAAACTCTTTTCACTGAATAAAAGTTTCCAGGTTGCAGTGAAGCAGGCAGATAAACACATGTGGACTGTGCACTGACAGTTCTGTAGGGCTCTATACAGAATTCCTAACATCTACAGTGCATCAATGATAGATAAAGGGGGGTGTTGCACTTTAGCATTAATAAATTATCCTTTAAATCAGCCCTCAAAATTTCCACTCGCCCGCTCACATTGGGCGAGTGGAAATTACATGGGGGCAAGCAGAGCCGGGACTAGGCGTGGTGGGGACAGTTACAAGCACCGATGTCCCTGTATGGCTTTCAATGATGTAACTGAATGCCACGGGAGGAAGAGTAGGAGAAGCGGCTTCTAGCTGCTTCATTGAAAGCCATACAGGGAGATTGGTGCTTGCCCCCTACCGCTGCACCGATCATCCCTGACTGTCCGTCTGATTTGCTTTCCTTTCCTTCCTACAGTCCATACCCCTCTCCCTGCACTATGCATCACACTGATGACCTGTGCGTCATTTTATTTCCCTATTGATGTAAAGCACTTTTTTTTCAAGAAAGTTGAGTTTGTGCTGCTAGGGAGGGGGGCATTAAAGTATACCTTTTTCTTTGCATTGCATGGGTCTAGGGCTGAAACATAAGCAGAATCAATAATAAAAATCATTGTCAACTATTTTCATTATTGATTAGTTGACGTGCATACAGAATGCATTACAGCTCAGTACACCGTCCATACATGTCAGTATTACTAATGATTCTTATGAAAATAATCATTAGTTTCAGCCCTACATGGATCCATAGTCACACTCAGCGTGGCTCAGCCCTGCCCTCCCCCGGCTCTCTGCTCACTGGATTTGATTGACAGCAGAAGGAGCAAATGGCTCTTGCTGCTGCCTCTCTGTCCTGTGAATGCAGGGAGAGACGGGAAAGCTGCTAAAGACAGGCACAGCTCTGGATCGAGTGAGGAGGCAATACTGGTACTGGGACTTTTATTTTAATGACAGGAGTGCATTAAAACGTAAAATGTTCTGTCTTTATAATCACTTTCAGCAACTTTTTTGAAGCCCCGAAAAGCAATTTTGATCCCCAGCTGTTTCAATGTTTCAAACTAGGTGATACAAAACCCACAACAGAAATCATTCTGTATATGCAGTAAAGCATACTGGTTATAATCACTGAGGAACCTAAGAGGTTCATCTTCTGCATTGTGTAAAAAGGCTGTTTGATCCAGTCTTCTCTGATTCTCCCCTTCTTGTACTGTCCCCAATCCATTTGCAATAGTACAGAGCAGCAGTGGCAAGTCTGCACATGCTCTGTGTGGTGTGTATTGCTAAAGAGCTTTTTTTGGGGTGGGGGTGGGGGGAAAAGGGTGAATGTGATCAGCATAGGGCCCATCAGTGCTGTCCGGGCAGAGGGTCAGGGGTCCTGCAGCCTCATAGGACAGTGAGAGGAAAATTAAAACTCCTACAAGACTAACCAGTGCTTGGCTGGACACTGATAGAAGTCAAAAGACTGCTTATACTGCTGATGAGAAAAGGTATTCAGCAGTTTAAATTTCCAAAAATAATTTCTGTGTAATTTGGGAAACCAGATATAGTGAATGCAGGGTCCTGGGTTTAGTAACACTTTAAAATACTGTAGAAGGAAAGTATTATGCAGTCACCCATCTTTAAAGCCTACATTTTGTTAAAATTAAAAAATGTTACCTCAACATTTCTTATTTCTGAAATGTGTGTGCTGAAAGTATCCTGTTCTCTTTGTATTGCTTTCTTTGGGTGAAATCCCTAGTGTTCCTGCCAGTCCTCCTGCTTTCCAATTAAAAACTGACCACACTAGGCAGGAAAGCACAGAATTGTCAGTGTTCTGGCTGTGCTGGGAACATAGCCTTCCTGTCCTCCAATGATTAGACTTGTGCAGACACACCCCCACTTCCCCCGCACAGCCATTTACTGGGAAGATCTGTGAGCTGGTGTTTCTCCTCCCCCAGCTCTCTGAGCTCTCTATGCAGCTGAGAATAGAGGGTATATGTTCACTTAGGTGAGGGTTCACTTATACTTTAAAAACAGAAAAATCAGCACAAAGGACAAAACTAAATAACTTACAGTTTAGTATAAGCAGGGTGGAATTGACTTAAATCAAACTGATTTAAATCACGATTTAAATCACTAGTCAGTAAGGCTTGATTTAAATCATAGTTTTCTACATAAAGAAAGTTTCTACATAAATAAAGTTGCTGGTATAACTTTAATATGCAAGTAGATGAAGATGTTTAGAATAACAACTTTTCATATTAGTTTTTTTTATCCCCAGTTTAATAGGTTAATCATTCATATTTGGACAACTTTTCTGTTGTATTTAGGAAGGAGAAAAATAATCATTACCTTAATAATAACAATTTAAATAGATTTATTCAACTGAAACAATAACATTACAGCATATGGTATTTGCTTAAACATCCATGTTTGTTAACTAATTTGGCTAAACAAAATATATATATTTAAGAAACTTAGACTGTCAGCCCCTTCCTCCTCACACTTAGTTTCACTTTCTTCTTGTGCAGATCTATTCCACTCCAAACAATCAGAAAAATATTGTTTCTATTCTTATCACTGAACTTCTTGAAATTTAGCACTGAAGGGGTTGATTCTGTATTCATAGGTTTGTAGAAGTTAGGATTAAGGTCTTTTTCTTAACTCTGTTCATGTTATAACTAGAGATGAGCGAATCGAACTTGGCGAAGTGGAATTCGTTTCGAATATTAGGAAAAATTCGATTCGCACCGAATCCGAATTTTAGCAAACTTCGGATGCACGAATCGAATTTTCCCCGATCAGCCGGCAAAAAGTGTCACTGCAGAGAGCTCCGCTATTTCTGACAGTTCTCTGACAGTTCTGACAGTTCATTTACAGCGGTTGAAACATTGTATCTATTTGTTTCCATTTAGGATACAGATGTTTTTATTCGGAAACAAATAGATACAATGTTTCAACCGCTGTAAATGTGAAGGAACTGTCAGAGAACTGTCAGAAATAGCGGAGCTCTCTGCAGATACACTTTTTGCTGTACTGGAATTCTTCTTCTTTTCATTCTTCTTCTTCTTTTCATTCTTCTTCTTCCTCTTCTTCTTCTTTTCATTCTTCTTCTTCTTTTCATTCTTCTTCTTCTTCTTTTCATTCTTCTTCTTCTTTTCATTCTTCTTTTCATTCTTCTTCTTTTCATTCTTCTTCTTCTTCTTCTTTTCATTCTTCTTCTTTTCATTCTTCTTTTCATTCTTCTTCTTCTTTTCATTCTTCTTCTTTTCATTCTTCTTTTCATTCTTCTCATTCTTCTTTTCATTCTTCTTTTCATTCTTCTTCTCATTCTTCTTTTCATTCTTCTTCTTCTTCTTTTCATTCTTCTTCTCTTCTTTTCATTCTTCTTCTTCTTCTTTTCATTCTTCTTTTCATTCTTCTTCTTCTTTTCATTCTTCTTCTTCTTCTTTTCATTCTTCTTTTCATTCTTCTCATTCTTCTTTTCATTCTTCTTCTTCTTCTTTTCATTCTTCTTCTTCTTCTTTTCATTCTTCTTCTTCTTTTCATTCTTCTTCTTCTTCTTTTCATTCTTCTCATTCTTCTTTTCATTCTTCTTCTTCTCCTTTCATTCTTCTTCTTCTTCTTCTTTTCATTCTTCTTCTTTTCATTCTTCTTTTCATTCTTCTTCTTCTTCTTCTTCTTCTTTTCATTCTTCTTCTTCTTCTTTTCATTCTTCTCATTCTTCTTTTCATTCTTCTTTTCATTCTTCTTCTCATTCTTCTTTTCATTCTTCTTCTTCTTCTTTTCATTCTTCTTCTTCTTCTTTTCATTCTTCTTTTCATTCTTCTTCTTCTTCTTTTCATTCTTCTTCTTCTTCTTTTCATTCTTCTTTTCATTCTTCTTCTTTTCATTCTTCTTCTTCTTTTCATTCTTCTTTTCATTCTTCTTCTTCTTCTTCTTTTCATTCTTCTTCTTTTCATTCTTCTTTTTCTTCTTTTCATTCTTCTCATTCTTCTTTTCATTCTTCTTTTCATTCTTCTTCTCATTCTTCTTTTCATTCTTCTTCTTCTTCTTTTCATTCTTCTTCTTCTTCTTTTCATTCTTCTTCTTCTTCTTCTTTTCATTCTTCTTCTTCTTTTCATTCTTCTTTTCATTCTTCTTCTTCTTCTTTTCATTCTTCTTTTCATTCTTCTTCTTCTTCTTTTCATTCTTCTTCTTCTTCTTTTCATTCTTCTTTTCATTCTTCTTCTTCTTCTTCTTTTCATTCTTCTTCTTTTCATTCTTCTTCTTCTTCTTCTTTTCATTCTTCTTTTCATTCTTCTCATTCTTCTTTTCATTCTTCTTTTCATTCTTCTTCTTTTCATTCTTCTTCTTCTTCTTTTCATTCTTCTTCTTCTTCTTTTCATTCTTCTTTTCATTCTTCTCATTCTTCTTTTCATTCTTCTTCTCATTCTTCTTTTCATTCTTCTTCTTCTTTTCATTCTTCTTTTCATTCTTCTCATTCTTCTTTTCATTCTTCTTTTCATTCTTCTTCTCATTCTTCTTTTCATTCTTCTTCTTCTTCTTTTCATTCTTCTTCTTTTCATTCTTCTTCTTCATCTTTTCATTCTTCTTTTCATTCTTCTTCTTCTTCTTTTCATTCTTCTTCTTCTTCTTCTTCTTCTTCATCGTGCCCCGTGACTGCCCAAATGAGTGAAGTGTGCGGTGATTCTAAGATCGACGGCACTCATCTGCATGTCATACTGACTGACAGTATTATTTCTCTTCCCCAGCAGACTCCAAGGGCATTTAAATTAAAGGTACAGTGTTCTGCACTAATATAAAGGCTCTCTGAAGCCTAGAAACCCTTTTATTAAGTTAAATTCGCAGCGAATAAATTCGCATCGAATCGAATTTCTCCCGCAAATTCGGCGAATCAGCCGAATCGAATTTTTGAATAATTCGCTCATCTCTAGTTATAACATTTTTGCTGTGAAGAAGAGGCATGTGATCTCCACTGAGTCAAATTCAGTTTTGAGAACTGCAAAAGTAAACCAACATCTGTGATAATATCTTGTAGGCAGAGAAACTGCCCAATAATCTTACAAAAACCTCTGGAAGAGCATGACATTGTGAATGGATTAATGGAATTTATTTACCAAAAAAATTAAACATATACAGCCTTATTCTACATAATTAAAAAACTAATCTTTATTTCATTATGGAATAACCTTTGGATGGTAATATATTTTCCTCAAAAAGCATTTTATTTAAAAAAATCTGATTTAAATTAAAAAAAATCAGATTAAATCAAAAAAATTTGATTTTTTAAATTTTTTTTAAAAAAATCATTGATTTTTATCCACCCTGGTATAATGTGTCCCTTGTCCTTCTGCATTTAGTCGAAATCTTTATCTGTTCAATAACGGTGCTGAATTCGTAGAGTTGTCATGATCATCCCATTAGCATCCAAAGCTCTAAGGCATTACTGGACCTTAAAGTTCATGGCCACCAGCTGCTCCTCTTTTTCATGTATTCTGTATTGAGGCTCCCCTTTTCTTCCTCCTGGGATGTCCATACATCCTAGGAAGCAGTGTTTCCACACAGGTGCAGCCATGATGCATCGCTCTGTCAGGTGTTTAAGAACTGGCGAAGATCCAGCAGCATGCGTGCATACTGTATTTATGGTGATTTCTTCTGCTTGCACACAGGCAGCAGGTCTGGACAAGGTTCCAGATACCAGAACTGAGCACCGCGTGTGTGAATGCTTGGAAATCTGACTATTAGATGTGTGTTTTAGTAAACGTAATGTGCAATACTATGGAAAATGTTAGTCGCATACACACACGGAGGTTGAATTAGATTGACTAGTGTCTTTATTCAACCTTAACAACTGTGTAACTAGGAATCCAACAAGGACCTTAAAGAGAACTGAGGTATATATCTGTGCTCACATGGGATATTTAAAGAGTTACAAATACTGTTGTTTCTGACATTTGATAATAAGATACCTACTTGTACAGGGATCCGGAACTATACTCACCTGGGCCGGTACTTCGCTGGTCTTTGGTGCCACCATGTTGAGTGTAGAAAGCCTCAAGGCTTCATAGCTGTGCATGCCCGAGCTGTCCTGTGTTGAATGGTCCTGCAGCCTCCTGGGACCTGTGACATGTCCCAGAAGGTTGCGGACAATGAGAGGGGGGGCGGGAAAACTTCTGGTGGAATAGAAAAACTGATTCCAGCAGAAGTATGGATTGGGTTCCTGTCAAAACTAGGTATCCGCTCACCCCCCCCCCCCCAAAAAGAAAACAAACAAACTGATGTTCTAAGAGTAGAGGAGGGAGAAGAGTGGAACTTTTCAATTTTTTCATGAAATTACACTTAAAAGATTGCAGTGTGAAAGAGGAGCAGCGGGATGAGATTACAACCAAAAAGGTCCTACTTAAACCAAACGTTACTAGCAATGCTTTGAATGAACCTTCTGATTGAGAATGTGGCTAAAACATAACTACAAGCACAATTAAAGAAAGGAGACTGATACTGAAAAGCACTCGGAAGTGATTTTGTTTAGTAAAGAATAAATGCCAAAGTGCATTGTGAAATCTTTAATTTCATTTACTCGTGAAAAAATCTCTAGAGACAAATATTGTGGCAGCTATGATGGCCTAAATAAACAATAACTTCCTCTACATTACGAGAGCTAAGAT
Source organism: Staurois parvus (assembly GCF_062004578.1). Taxonomy (NCBI): domain Eukaryota; kingdom Metazoa; phylum Chordata; class Amphibia; order Anura; family Ranidae; genus Staurois; species Staurois parvus. The sequence goes on along the minus strand of NW_028318090.1, from coordinate 850,304 downwards.
AACAGCATAGAGCCCAGTGGGTCAGAGAACTCAGCCCATGAAAATAATACTGTTTGCACAAGTACATCCAGCAAAGGGCAATGTCAGTCTGCTTTTCTGTGGAAATGGCATGTTTGTTGGGCATTACAGCATTAAATTTCATCATGATAACACTCGAGGGTCAGTTGATGGAACGGTCATTAACCTGATTGACACAGTGTGATGCCTTGGGGTAATATATGACGTCTCACTCATCCCAAATCACATTTGCACCCGGGCTAAAACATGTCATTTCCTGCTGCATGACAATGTGGAAAAAAATCTGTCCTTACCCTGTCAACCTGCCATGGCGGTCTATACAACTATTCATGGCTTGATACCTCGTTTGATTTTTGCTCCGTTGCTATTTCTGTTCAAAATGTTTGCATGTATTTTGATACTAATTACAGAAAGCAGGTAAAATGGACATGGCATGAGATAGATTTACTCCAGTTTTAAAAAAAAAAAGTCTAAACAAATTGTGCAGAATGAGATACAATTAAAAAAAAATGCAGCTTCTGTTGTAGAACTCATCTCCTCTCTCCATCATTGTCCATGGCAGAAGGTCCACTCTGTCCTGCCAGTCCTCTGGGATAGATTAGTTTCAACGTCATTCAAACCCCTTCCTCTGAACGCAGGGTGTTATTGGCACACCTTCTTAAAGCAGACATTTACCCTTTTAAGGTTCCATGCACGCTGGGCTTACAAAAATGCTCATATGGAGCATTTTTTTGTACAGTTTAAGCATATTTAGGAGAGTTTATGAGCATTGAGTGTTTTTTCTGCTAGAAAATACAGACCATAAGAGTTTTTTTTCTGCCTCTGAACCCTGAGCTTGAAATATGCCTCTAAATGTCCTAATGTGCATGGACTCATAGGATAACATTGAGCTGCTTCTACAGGCAAAACACAAAACTCCTGTAGAAGCAGCATTTTTTAACCACATGCTGACCGCCCACCCGCATTTTACTGTAGACGGGCAGCTTGTACAGGTACAATCACGTACCTGTATGTCGGCAGTGGCTTCTGGGTTCAGGACTCGTGTGCCCAACCCCGCCCCCGCCCTGGCATCCTTCCTTTCCCACTGCAAAGTGAAAAAAACAAGAAGCGCACCAACCTTGCGCATTACCTCAGTAACCAAAATTTATTAGTAAAGGAATGGTACTTACAAACGGTGAATAAAAACAGCCATGTAAGTCCTCCAAGGGACTTCAGAGACAAGAGGCCAGCGCAAATCGCATCATGGGGGTAGACACTCAGTACAGCTGATGCGTTTCGAAGGTCGTACCTTCTTCCTCAGAGCTGACTTGACTGAGAGTGTATGATGGGATTCGCGCTGGCCTCTTGTCTCTGAAGTCCCTTGGAGGACTTACATGCCTGTTTTTATTCGCTGTTTGTGAGTACCATTCCTTTACTAATAAATTTTGGTTACTGAGGTAATGCGCAAGGTTGGTGCGCTTCTTGTTTTTTTCACTTTGCAGTATAGTTCGGGCTTCCCCAGCCTTGTTTTGGAGCTGCACGACCTTTCATGCTCTGATGGTCATTTCGTTTGGGTTTGATTTCACCTACCCGCCACCGGCCTGGGTCCTGGAGTGCAGGAGGAATCGTATTTTATCCTTCCTTTCCCAGCCAGTGTCATTAGTAAAGAGACAGTGTATAGTGTTATCACTGATCACTGTATAAGTGTCTCTGGTGATGTCAGTGTCAGTTTGTGTATTTGATGCCCAGCTGATTTTGAATGTTTGCCCACTCACAAAGAAATGATCAGTCTAAAAATCGAATGGTTGGTGTATTGTAACACTTAGAGAGAGAATAGCAACAAAAAATTCAAAAGAAATGCATGTCTAACAAATGCACTGATTTGCATGTTCATGAGGGAAATACGTATTTGATCCCCTGTCATTCAGCAGGATTTCTGGCTACCAGGTGTCTTTCATACAGGTAACAAGTTGAGATTAGAAGCAGTCTCTTAAAGGGAGTGCTGCTAATCTCATTTTGTTACCTGTATAAAATACACCTGTCCACAGGAGCCATCAAACAATCAGATTCCAAACTCTCCACCATGGCAAAGACCAAAGAGCAGTCCAAGGATGTCAGGGACAAGATTGTATACTTACACAAGGCTGGACTAGGCTACCAAACTATCGCCAAGCAGCCTGGTGGGAAGGTGAAAAACAGTTGGTGCAATTATTCGCAAATGGAAGAAACACAAAACAACTGTCAAGTCTTCCTAGGTCTGGTGCACCATGCAAGATCTCACCTCGTGGAGTGTCAATGATCATGAGAACCAGTGGTGTCCCGAGGCAGGTGCGGGGGGTGCGGCCTGCAGCGCATGCCACCGACTGCATGGGGTGACTCCGGACTAGCTCCACGAAAAGGTAAGTTGTAAAGCAAGCCGACAATCCCCGCAGGATAGATCCGATCCATCCTGCGGAGGTTGACGGCTTTCTTTACAACTTACCTTTTCGTGGAGCGGCTCACCACGTACTGTATATGCTCTTTAAGAGACTGCTTCTAATCTCAGCTTGTTATCTGTATGAAAGACATCTGGTAGCCAGAAATCCTGCTGAATGATAGGGGACCAAATACTTATTTCCCTCATGAACATGCAAATCAGTGCATCATTTGTCAGACATGCATTTCTTTTGCATTTTTGTTGCTCTTCTGTCTCTCGGTGTTACAATACACCTAACATTCGATTTTCAGACTGATCATTTCTTTGTGAGTGGGCAAACATTCAAAATCAACAGGGGATCAAATACTTATTTCCTTCACTGTAAATGTCATTGCATGTTCTTCCTCATACTAGTGAATTTCATTGGACGTTCTGCTTCACACTGGTGAATGTCATTGGATCATTTCACTCATACTGGTGAATTCCTATGGTAGCACAGTGGCTAAATGGTTAGCACTTCTGTCTGGCAGTACTAGGGTCATTGGTTCAAATCCCAACCACACACCAACTGCCTGGAGTTTGCATGTTCTTCCTGTGCCTGTGTGGGTTTCCTCCCGGAACTCCAGTTTCCTCCCACACTCCAAAGACATGCTGGTAGGTTAATTGGCTCCTGTCTAAATTGTCCCTAATATGTGTATGTATGAATGTGAGTTAGGGACCTTAGATTGTACACCCCTTGAGGGTTAGGGACTGATGTGAATGTACAATATATATGTAAAGCTCTGCGTAAATTGACAGCACTATATAAGTACCTGAAATAAATTGGATGTTCTCTCTCATACTGGTGAATGTCATTGGATGTTCATTGCATGTTCTTCCTCATACTGGTGAATGTAATTGTATCTTTTCCCCCATACCTGTGAATGTCATTGGATTTTCTGCCTTTTACTGGTGAATGTCATTATATATTCTCCTTTATACTGGTGAATGTCATTATATAGTCTCTTTTTTACTGATGAATGTCATTATATAGTCTCCTTCATACTGGTGAATGTTATTATATAGTCTCCTTCATACTGGTGAATGTTATTATATAGTCTCCTTCATACTGGTGAATGTTATTATATAGTCTCCTTCATACTGGTGAATGTTATTATATAGTCTCCTTAATACTGGTGAATGTTATTATATATTCTCCTTCATACTGGTGAATGTTATTGGATATTCTCCTCATGCAGTAGTGAAGCTCAGTGACAGAGCGCACACACAGAGAACACTGAACACTTCGTGCCAATCAGCTGGCGGAGGCGGGCTGCTGGTGACGTCATCGCGCTCCAGTAGTTTGGCCCTCGGTAGGTTCCGTACTCTCAGGGAACATGGCGTCCTCAATGTCACCGGCGCTCCAGCAGATGTTGTCGGTGAGAAGAGCGGCTGCCGCACTGCTGAACCCGACCAGGTAGCGGGACATTCGGGGGGAGGAGAGAGGAGGCTGCATAGTGCATGAAATGTGGCCTGTCCGCCGTGCCCGAGACTTCCCATATCATGGCAGTGTGTGAGATGGGACATGGACATGGTGGCGGAGTGGCCCGGCAGTCGGGGGGGGTCTGTGACACATTGGGGCTATGAGAAGAGCCGAACAAGCGGAGCTCTCCTAGAAATACTCAGACACCCGCCTGTGGTGGGACTACAAATGCTCCTCAGCTGTGTATCCCCCTCGGCTCCTCTGCCATGTAGTGATCCCCTCAGCCATTGGTATCCTCCCCTCAGCTGTATTGTATTTCCCTGAGCTGTGTAGTATCCCTCTCTGCCCCTCGGCCGTATTGTTTTCCCCTCGGCTCCTCGGCCGTATTGTTTTCCCCTCGGCTCCTCGGCCGTATTGTTTTCCCCTCGGCTCCTCGGCCGTATAGGTTTCCCCTCGGCTCCTCGGTCGTATTGTTTTCCCCTCGGCTCCTCGGCCGTATATAGGTTTCCCCTCGGCTCCTCGGCCGTATAGGTTTCCCCTCGGCTCCTCGGCCGTATAGGTTTCCCCTCGGCTCCTCGGCCGTATAGGTTTCCCCTCGGCTCCTCGGCCGTATAGGTTTCCCCTCGGCTCCTCGGCCGTATAGGTTTCCCCTCGGCTCCTCGGCCGTATAGGTTTCCCCTCGGCTCCTCGGCCGTATAGGTTTCCCCTCGGCTCCTCGGCCGTATTGTTTTCCCCTCGGCCGTATTGTTTTCCCCTCGGCCGTATTGTTTTCCCCTCGGCCGTATTGTTTTCCCCTCGGCCGTATTGTTTTCCCCTCGGCCGTATTGTTTTCCCCTCGGCCGTATTGTTTTCCCCTCGGCCGTATTGTTTTCCCCTCGGCCGTATTGTTTTCCCCTCGGCTCCTCGGCCGTATTGTTTTCCCCTCGGCTCCTCGGCCGTATTGTTTTCCCCTCGGCTCCTCGGCCGTATTGTTTTCCCCTCGGCTCCTCGGCCGTATAGGTTTCCCCTCGGCTCCTCGGCCGTATAGGTTTCCCCTCGGCTCCTCGGCCGTATAGGTTTCCCCTCGGCTCCTCGGCCGTATAGGTTTCCCCTCGGCTCCTCGGCCGTATAGGTTTCCCCTCGGCTCCTCGGCCGTATAGGTTTCCCCTCGGCTCCTCGGCCGTATTGTTTTCCCCTCGGCCGTATTGTTTTCCCCTCGGCCGTATTGTTTTCCCCTCGGCCGTATTGTTTTCCCCTCGGCCGTATTGTTTTCCCCTCGGCCGTATTGTTTTCCCCTCGGCTCCTCGACCCTATAGGTTTCCCCTCGGCCGTATAGGTTTCCCCTCGGCCGTATAGGTTTCCCCTCGGCTCCTCGGCCGTATAGGTTTCCCCTCGGCTCCTCGGCCGTATAGGTTTCCCCTCGGCTCCTCGGCCGTATTGTTTTCCCCTCGGCCGTATTGTTTTCCCCTCGGCCGTATTGTTTTCCCCTCGGCCGTATTGTTTTCCCCTCGGCCGTATTGTTTTCCCCTCGGCCGTATTGTTTTCCCCTCGGCTCCTCGGCCCTATAGGTTTCTCCTCGGCCGTATTGTTTTCCCCTCGGCTCCTCGGCCGTATAGGTTTCCCCTCGGCTCCTCGGCCGTATAGGTTTCCCCTCGGCTCCTCGGCCGTATAGGTTTCCCCTCGGCTCCTCGGCCGTATAGGTTTCCCCTCGGCTCCTCGGCCGTATAGGTTTCCCCTCGGCTCCTCGGCCGTATAGGTTTCCCCTCGGCTCCTCGGCCGTATAGGTTTCCCCTGGGCCGTATAGGTTTCCCCTGGGCCGTATAGGTTTCCCCTGGGCCGTATAGGTTTCCCCTCGGCTCCTCGGCCGTATAGGTTTCCCCTCGGCTCCTCGGCCGTATAGGTTTCCCCTCGGCTCCTGGGCCGTATAGGTTTCCCCTCGGCTCCTCGGCCGTATAGGTTTCCCCTCGGCCCCTGGGCCGTATAGGTTTCCCCTGGGCCGTATAGGTTTCCCCTGGGCCGTATAGGTTTCCCCTGGGCCGTATAGGTTTCCCCTGGGCCGTATAGGTTTCCCCTGGGCCGTATAGGTTTCCCCTGGGCCGTATAGGTTTCCCCTCGGCTCCTCGGCCGTATTATTTTCCCCTCGGCTCCTCGGCTGTATAGTTTTCCCCTCGGCCGTATAGTTTTCACCTTGGATACCGCGTGACATAAAAAAATTGTAACACCCACTATTTTATTCTCTAGGGTCTCTGCTTAAAAAATGTCTAATGTTTTTGGCGGTTCTAAGCAATTTTCTAGTAAAAAAAAGCTGATTTTTACATATAGGAGAGGAATTGAACTGGCCTGGGGGTTAAGTAGTTAAAGTCAATGAGAAGTGTTCCTTGTGCTGCGGGTTGTGGCTTTAGTTAAAATGTTCAGTTCTCAAATCCCCCCCCTACCCCTGCAGCCATAACCTCCTGGTGACCCACAATAGAATGTGACCTCCATATTGCATCATATAGAAATATATCCTTAAAAAGTGCCCCCCCCCCCCCCCCCCGTGTGTCCCTATAGCGGGGAAAACATGACATTCCTATGTAACATGCTTGCTTAATCTAATGCTAATTACTTGTGCTATATTAGTGAGAAAATGTGCATTTTGATGTACTAATCAAAAACACCAATGTACCCAAATTGCCCACTTGCCCTCTAGAGGATTAACCCCCCTTCCTGACCACGCCTCTTTTTGCTACTCAGGGCTGCACTAATTCAACTGATAATTGCGCGGTCATGCAATGCTGCACCCAAATGAAATTTACGTCCTTTTTTTCACACAAATAGAGCTTTCTTTCGGTGGTATTTGAAAAATTTAGGCAAAAATGTATTCTGCTACATGTTTTTGGTAAAAAAAAATCCCAAAAAGTGTATATTGATTGCTTTGTGTGAAAGTTATGGCATCTACAAACTATGGTATAGATACTGCAATTTACGCCATTTTTTTTTGCTATACAGCGCTGCGCTAGTTTAACGGACAATTGCGCGGTCATGCAATATGGTACATAAATGAAATGTCTGCCCTTTTTTTCAGAAAAATAGAGTTTTCTTTTGGTGGTATTTGATTACCTGTGTGCTTTTTATTTTTGGCGCTATAAACAAAAAAGTTTGCGAAAATTTTTTTTTTTAAAAAAAGAACAATATTTTCTCATTTCGGTCATAAAAAATATCCAAAAAAACTAAAATTTTGTCATAAATTTAGGCCAAAATGTATTCTGCTACATGTTTTTGGTTAAAAAAATCCTAATAAGTGTATATTGATTGCTTTGTGTGAAAGTTATAGCGTCTACAAACTATGGTATAGATACTGCAATTTACACAGCTTTTACTTTCTGACTGCTCATCACATTTCATGAGGTGCTAAAATACCAGGATAGTACAAACATCCTCAAATGACCCCTTTTTGGAAAGTAGACACCCTAAGCTATCTGCTGAAAGGCATATTGAGTCCATGGAAGATTATTTTTTTTTTCCAAAAGTTTCTAGAAAATGACAAAAACTTTTTTTTATTTTACACAAAGTTGTCATTTAAATGATATATTTCTCGCACAAGCCATGGGTATATGTGGAATTACACCCCAAAATACATTCTGCTACTTCTACCGAGTATGGGGATACCATGTATGTGAGGCTTCTTGGGAGCCTAGCCACATACAGGAGCCTGAAATCTAATGACCCCTTTGAAAGCCTGAAGGTGCGCAACTTCCTCATTTCACTTCCTCACTACCTATCGGTTTCGGAGGCCCTGAAATGCCAGGATAGCACCAAACCCCCCCCCCAAATGACCCCTTTTTGAAAAATAGACGCCCCAATGAATTTAAAAAGAGGCATGGTGAGTATTTTGCAGATCTCATTCTTTCTCACAAGGTTTTGAAATATAAAAAAAAAAAGAAAAAATGTTTTTGTTTTTTTTCTTCATT